>NC_134832.1:129071746-129129348 GCF_004210375.1 Tachypleus tridentatus | reverse complement strand
TCAGTAATGAGTGCATGGAGGGGTAGCACTGTTGGTTGATCAGCATGTGCCCACCCTGTCTTTGCCACTCGACACACCCTTGGAGGCCGTAGCCATCCGTGTTTCCTTGGGTCATACCATCACTGTTTGTTCTCACCTGGAGAGACATATGATCAATCAGACCTTGATGCTCTCATTGAACAGTTGCAGTCTCCTTTCTTAATCCTGGGGGACTTTAATGGACATCATCCCCTCCAGGGAAGTGCTTTTATTGATAGGAGGGGGCACTCTGTAGAATGTATGCTCTATGATCACAATCTTTCTTTATTTAATACTGGTTCTAATACTTATTTTCATGCATCTAGTCAGTCCTTTACTGCTATTGATCTCTCAGTTTGCTCCCCTTCATTATTCTCCCTTTTTTCATGGAGGGTTGACAATAATCCATGAGGCAGTGATCATTTTCCTGTACTTTTGAGAGAGACTGGTCGTGGTTGATGCCACCCAACTGGCGTGCCCTGGTGGATGCTGGATCAGGCAGGCTGGTCCACTTTCACTGCTCTCGCAGAACTTGATCCTGCCATCTTTTGCCACCAATGGGGTATTCACCCTGATTCTGTACTCCGGATCAGTGAAGTTTTGCTGCCTGTTGTCCCTGAGACCAAGTTCTTGGGGCTTATCTTTGGCTGTAAGCTGATTTTTATACCACACATTAAGTGGCTATGTTTCAAATGTACAAGAGCACTAAACATCCTCTGTGTCCTCTCTTCCACCAGTTGGGGAGTGGATCGATGTTCTATGCTATAGATATATTGTACTCTTATTTGATCGAAACTCAACTATGGATCACTGGTCTATGGCTCTGCCAGACCCTTGACCTTAAAGATGCTGAACCCCATTCATCATCAAGGACTTCAGCTCTGCACTGTGGCTTTCTGCACCTCCCAAGTTAAGAGCTTAATCATAGTCTCATGAACCTTCTTTGCACCTTTGCCATTTGCAACTGCCTTTATTATATGCTTCGGAAACTTTGTTCCTTACTAAAGCATCCCACCTTGGGTTGTGTTTTCCTTCCTCGGTGGGCCATACTTTTTCAAAACAGACAATCTGCCATTGCTCCTTTTAGCCTTCGTGTCCAGGCACAGTTGGATGAATTGGGTCTGTCCTTGGATAACATTGTAGTATCCACTGGTCAGCCCATCCCCACCATGGCTTATTACAGTCCCCAAATGTGACCTTTTTTTTAAGTCATATGAGAAAAGCAGATACTCCCAATTGGAAGTACCTTCTTTTATTTGTTGAACATCTTTCAAACAATCTTTCCATTCCAGTTTATATGGATGGTTCCAAATCAGGTAACTCTGTAGACCAGCGGTGCACAAACTTTTTGAGTTAGGGGCCACAAACAGACTTCTTGTACCACTGGGGACCACAAGAAAGTGAAGATTAAAATCGTTCCACAGTTGTTTCACACAAGATGGACATCACATTTAAGAACACACAAATAACGATGACATCAAAGAGTTTGCACATTATTCTAAGAAATGTTATGATACGTCAACTGTCACAAAATCAATGGGGTGGATGGTGCTGCATGTCATCTACGAGCTTAGAAATGTCTGGCTTGATCTTTGACGTTAAAAGACGCAAGACTGCTTCCAGATGATCATCAGTTAGCTGACTGTGAGTGTAGTTTTTGTTCAATTTCATTTGCGAGAAAGACTGTTCGCAGCAGTACATGCTGCCAAACATGCTGGTGTGGACAAGTGTGTTCTCTTTTAGATTAGCAAATGTATCAGGCAACGTTTTGTAGAAGTCAAGTAAACTGTTTTCTCGGTAAATAGCATGCAGTTCATAAGATGCCCGGAGATCAGTAAGTTCGAGCTGATATTCTGCTGACAAGTCATCCACTGACACACTGAACAGATCAGCAAAAAGTTTCATCAACAATCTGCATTGGTCAAAGTCATGAAACCATAAGTTGAAGGATTGAATCAAGGTATCTAGCTTCCCAACATAAACTTGTGTGTCAATGTCCTGATTCTTCTGTAGCTGTGACTGAAAAGTGGGAAAGTGCACGAAGTTGCCTGATGCTGCTTGCTGCCGGAACAACTGCAACTTTGTCCTGAAAGCTGAGACGTGATTTGCAAGCTGACAGACAAGCTGATTTTTGCCTTGCAACTTCAAATTCAGATCATTCAATTGTTGTGTCATGTCGACCAGAAAGGTCAAATCAGCTTGCCATGCTGGATCTGTCATGGAAATCACTTCTGTGTCTTTGTTCTTGCTTCTGAGTAATTCTATCACTTCATCAATCAACTTCCAGAATCTTCTGAGCATCTTCCCCCAACTCAGCCAGCGTACTTCACATTGATACACAAGGTCACCATAGTCTGGATCAATTTCTTCAAGAAGACTTCAAAACTGACGGTGATTGAGCCCTCGTGATTTGATGAAATTAATGGTTTTCGTCACTAATGCCACCAGTACCTGAAAACCAAGCTCTTTACTGCACAGGTTCTCTTGGTGAATAATACAGTGCAACTTCACCAACTGTCTGTTCTGGTTTCCTCGATGCTTCATCAACAGTGCTACCAGCCCTCTACTTTCTCCAGTCATGGCTGATGCTCCATCAGTTGTCACACTTACCAGTTTCGTGAAATCCAATGAAACGCTACTACTACTACTCGAATAGAGCAGACCCAGTTGTCTGACCCTTCATGGAACCCATGCTGATTAGTTCCTCTGTGATATTAAACGATGACAACACACCACAAACAAAAACTAGTGCTGTTGAACTGATGTCAGTCGACTCGTCTGCTGCCAAAGAGATGTAGACAAAGTTGGCTGCTTTATTTGTAAGCTGCCTTGTTTTGTCTGCCAAGAGATGTGAAATTCTTCATTGAACTGTCATACAATTCAAAGCCACCGCCTGTAGCTTGCAAACTGCTTCTGGACACAACTTTTCCAATGCAGTAATCATACATTGCTTGACAAAATCACCATCAGTGAATGGTCGTTCAGATTTCGCTGTCATCAACAAAATATTGTAACTGACCTCACATGCTGTGCCTAAATCTGCTGACTGCTTTGAGTAAACGTTCTGCTGGTGATTCAGCAACTGCTGCACAAATCACGTTCTTCTGTTCGTGAACAAAACAGTATTGTGCAGTCCAATCATCATGAAACTGCCAGTTTGCATCGTCGACTTTGGATTTGGCCCACAGGCTGGACTTTATGCACCACTGTAGACTCTGCCATTGTTTGTTGCAGTTTGGGGGTTGTGCACAGAATCCCCTCTACAGCTTCTGTGTTCACTGCTGAACTGTACACCATTTCTCTTGCCCTGGATCATATTGAAGCTAAGAAGTACTCCAACTGCACTATTTATACTGACTCACTTAGTTCTCTACTGGCTCTGGAATCGCTTCACACCCTGTTTTTGCCGATATTCAAAACTGACTGGCCCATTTCCCTTTAACATCTATTTGTATCCAGTTTTTCAGGATACCAGGCCACGTTGGGTTTTGCAGGAACGAGCTTGCAGACACGGCAGCTAAATCTATTTGCTTTGGCACTATCACTGCTGTACCTATTCCATACATGGACTATGGTCATATATAGGCTGGGCTCCATGCCAGCTGGCAGTCTACTTGGAGTGAGCAATGCAAAAACAAGCTTTTTCAAATAAATCTCTGTATTGGACTTTGGCCGTCTTGCTTCCGTAAAGATCGGAAGGAGGAAGTTGTTCTAACCATATGTTTTTAAATGCTGTTTTGCTTTACCTTCATTTACTTTACTTTTACCTTTTTATCAGATGTTTGGTGCAGATAGCCTAGCTGCTTTGTGTCATAAAACTAAATCAACCAACCAACCATATGAAATTAAATATAGTCATATTGCTTTGGATTCAGTCAGTAAATCAAACTACCCTACCCACCCACTCCAAAAAATTATATTTACCAAAAAGTTTTGCCAACTTCAAAGGCATCTTCACGTCACTGAAGGGAGAAGAGTTATGACATTTATGAAAAGATGTTATGCACCTAATGCAGAAAAATCATGTGTTTATTGCAAATTTAAACACTTTTTATACCCTTATTTGAAAAGAGACTAGAAGATACAGTGAATGGTGTTTCTGATTTTAAATATTTCTGGGTGAGCATGCCTCTGGATCTTCCTAAAGGTATTGTGCCTAAAATATGGTGTAGTTATATGCCAGCACAATGTTGTACACTAACAGGATTACCTGCCTGATTCATTAGTATCACCCATTTACTCTTTAACATACTGAAAACCCTGCCTGTTGCTCTTTTCTGAAGAGATCTTAATATAACCTTTCCATCCCTGGAGTAATTTTAGTAGCTGTAGTTTGAACAATTTACAACAAATCAGTGTCATTATTCAGACAAAGCTCACACAATATTTCAAGTGAAGACTATTGAGGATCAACTAGTGACTTGTATAGATTGATAACTTCTTTTTTACTTGATAATCAATTTAAGTTGCATCATCTTGAACAGATCTTTATACATCACTTTTCCTTCTTGTGTAAGAAGACCAAAGCTGTACACTTTTATAAGTATTTGGTGGATCAGAGCAAGATATATTGATTATGTTTCTCATGAAGTTGCTTGATCCTAGAGACACTTGACACCTTGTAATTCAGAAGTTACTTTTTGTTTCATAAATATTTAACAGAATTTGAATTAATAACATTTTCTTTAATGATGTTTTTTGTGTAAATCACTAAGATTTTCTGTACTTAATCTTTACCCATAGAAAGGGATTTTAAAATTATAAAAGTTATTTATTTTATTATAATTTCTTCAATAAAGATATATGATTTAATATAAAGTTGTCAAAAGATTTGCCAACATTATGGTTAAGAATGTAACTGAAATGTATCTGAGGTAATTAACCACCTCAATACAAAAGTATCCAAATAATTAGTAGTAAACTGTATTTTAACAAAAATATTAATTATGGGACTTTGAAAAAATAAACTACATATTATGTATTATAAACATTCTCCATGATTTTATTACTCACTTGTGTTTAAAATTAAGTGTAGCGAGTAAATTTAGAAAAAGTAATTTTTTTACAGCATCCAATCAAGAGCAGTTTTCTTGATGAAGTCACTGATAGTGTTTCATCAAAAGTGAAAAGAAAATTAGGCTTACTAGAAGTTTCCAAAATGGTAAGTGTATCTAAAGAATTTTTAAAAAATGCACTTCAAACTAAAACATTTAGACTACTGATTGTGATCCACATACATATTCCATTATCAATTAAATTATACTCTATTAAGCCTGTATATGGGCTTGGTCATTCTGACCAGTTCTGTAATTTCCATGTAACCGTGAAACTACATAAACTACTGTAATGTTCTAAATTTGTATCATCATGAGTTTTAGCAAATTTTTATGTAAACATTACAAGCCTTTTGCAAACGGATATTGTATTTTAAGTAAATTGCTTTTACAAAACATTTATTCATTAATTTATGAATTCTTTATTAAGTAATTTTGAGTAAAGTGTGATTTTTCATGCCAAGAACAAAATTACTTGTGTTCACCTTATGGTTTTAATGTTTAATTTACATTACATATAACATCTACTTAATGAATATAATTTTTTTTTATTTTTCATAGAACTTTAAATTTGCTCTCTTATCTTAACTGTAATGAAAATAGCGAAAAAAATGTTGAAAGTACAAAATAACTGCAGATTCTGAAATACAATTACAATTTGTATTTTAGCACAGTCTTAGTTTTCTAAACATTTCCTATTTGGCTGATTTTGAATTTATTACTTCACAATGGCTTTTTGACCCTATCTCATGATATAACTGTCAAATATACACAGTAGTAAAACTTAACCAACCTACTGAAATACAAAGTATACAAGGGCACTGAACATTTTCCACATCCTCTCTTCTACCTCTTGTGGAGCAGATTCATTTTTCGTTCAAAACTGGACTATTTGTCTCTTATCTATGTTTCTACCAGGACCTTGGCCTTGAAAGATGTTGTACCCTATTCACCATCTGAGACTTCAGTCCTGAACAGGGTCTTTCTACACTTCTCCAGTTTAGAGTCTTTACACTGGGTTCCACTGGCTATACATTTTGGGGATATATACAGGTTGCCATTCTTCCCTTTGGTCTTTATATTTAGGTGTAGCTGACTTAGTTTGGTGTGTTATAGATTGATGTTGTTGTCTCCACTGATCAGCCCAACACACTATGTCTTATAACCACCTCTGCCCCTTACCTTTCTCTGTGTCATCTGAGGAATGTTAATACTTCCAATTGATTGTACTATTTTCATTGCCAAATATTTTTTGAACCATTCTTCCATTCCCAATTATACAGATGGTTTGAAATCAGTTAAGTCTATGAGATCTGCCATGGTTTGTTTTAGCTGGGTGGTTTCATACAAAATCCTCTCTACAGTTTTTGTGTTCACTGTCACTTTGTATGACATTTCTCTTGTTCTGAATGATATAGAAGCTATGCAGTACACTTACTGTATTATTTACACCAACTCTCTTAACTCTCTACTGGTCAGAGAATCGCTTTGTGTTAATTATCACCTTTCTCTCACAATAATCAACACTGGCTGGCCTATTTTTCTTCTATCTGCTATTCACATCCAGTTTTTCTGGATAACTGGCCATGTTGGTATTCACAGGAATGAGTTCGCTGACATTAAGTCAGTCTGTTCTGGTGCTGTCACTGTCGTGCTTGTTCTGTATATGAACTTCAGTACTGTATTCAAGGCTCAGCTTCATACCAGTTGGTAGTCATCTTGAAATGAGCAATGTCATAAGTTTTTCTAAATCAAATCTTCTGTTTCTCTTTAGCCGTCTTGTTTCAGTAAGAATTGGAAGGAGGAAGTTGTCCTGGCTAGGCTATGCACTGTCACAGTTTAATAATCAATAATTTTGTTTTATTTGGGACTGATCCACCAATATGTGACTTTTGTAACATTCAAGTCTCAATAACTTACATTTTAGTGTTGTGCTGTTATGAATCTGAGTGATGGTGCCATTTTAGAGATGCATTTTTCACAGGTGTACCTCTGACCAGACAATGTCATTATCAATGGTGACACTGTCAAACTTACTTCTGTTTTCAAATATTTATGAGACATTGGCTTTTGTAATTCTATTTAAGTTTTTTTAGCTGCCTTTGGAACATTATTTGGTTTTTAACTTTATTTTTAATTTGTATAATATTTTACTCTAGTATTTTTACCACTTATTTGCACAGATAGTATTGTTGCTTTGTTTCATAAACCACCAGTTGACAAACCAACCAATGAGAAACAATAGTTATGAAAGATGCGAGTGAATTTATGTACTTTATCTATAAAACCTTTTAATGATGGACAAATTCTTCTGTATCAAATAAGTAAACATCGTAATATAACTTGTTTGGAATATTCCTATTTACAAATGAAAATATTGTAACTTTAAAAGTTTAACACAGTTAATGATGGTGACATCTAAATCTAATTGGTTTGCTTTATTTCTAGCAGAAAAGTTTTTCTAGAGTGAGCTCTGGTATATATTAAGAAAACTCTGCCCAGAAAACATTAATAATTTGGTATAATAATATCTATATATCTGCATATCTTTACTATAGCCTGACTAGTAAGGTTTGCAATGTAAGGAAATTTTAGTCTAAATAGATAAAGATCTGCAACTTGTAGACAGGAGTTGACACTCATTGGAATTGTTTGTACCAGTTTGAATACATGTTGACCAAATTGCATAAATGTATTATTGAGTAAAAATTCCATGGCCTGTAAAAAATGTACTTGACAGAACCAGTGGTAATTTTCATAAGTGACGTGCCATATACAGTCCTGTGTTTACAGAAGCAGAAAAGCCATACACTTAAGTAAGCAAAAAACTAAAATTTTTCATCAAACCCTTTTATTTTATTAATAGGAAAACTGGTGTAAAGATTACTGAACTCAAAAGTTTATACTGCCATAGCTTCAAAGCTTTTAATTTTCTGTTAACATTAAACTGAATTACCATTGATTAATACTTGTTCTCTCTTACTCTCTTTTTTTTTATAATAACATTGTATTATTTCTTTAAAAGTTTGATGTAATTCAGACCATTACCTGTAATAATTGACATTTCCTTGGTTATAGTTTTTTATTGCTGTAATTGCTGTTATGTAATTTTAGAATCTAAAGTGATGTAGGTTTAACAATATTTCAGTTTTATTGTTTATGAACTTTTAATACCTGGATGTTTTAATGTATTTAAATTTGATCATGTCATGTTTTACACCTGGAAGATATAAAACAATATGCATTATATATGCATTTTAAAATAAGTTAGTATTGCCAATTACTCTGTCAATATTGCAGTATTCTACAGTGACTTATCAGACTTACTAAATGATCTGTATTTTGGTTTAAAAAAAATAGTACTGTTCTTTTGGATAAATTTTTTTCCCCTTCGTATTAAGATGCAAGATGAATAATCTTGAAAACTTCCCACAATTAAAAGACTGAGTAAACCATGTGAACAGAAATATTCAGATATTTCAGCTAATTATTAACATGTTAGAGGCAGAAGTAGGTTACATAAGCAGGTATTTACAAAAATGAAGATTTGAGCAGTACTCACTATGTTTGATTTGTTAAATTTAGTGATAACTCTGCAAATAGAAAAGATAGGAAGTTCTTAATTTACACTCTAGCTTTTCAGTATTGGTAATTTGAGTTTTTAATTCATAATCATAAGAAACTATAGTTGTTATATTTGAACATCACAAACACCTAATATCTACCAAAGCTGCAATCAACATGCCAGGTGGCACACAAAATTTGTTATTCAAAAACTTTGTTGTAAAACTTATCTTTAAATTAAGAAATTAATTAATGTATAATTCTAAAATTTGAATTATAATCTTCAATGTGACACCAAACTTACTGAAGTTCATTCATAAAATTAGGTCACTAAAAGTTTAAATGTAAGTCTACAAAGATGATGAAACCCCCTTTGACCCCTAACCATAGGAAGACCTGTTATATGCTAATTGTGTCTTCACAAAATGTGGTTGATTTTATTAAACATTACAAGGCTTTTGCACATGAAAAACCAGGTTTTTTTTAATAGAGTAATTTTTAATAGTTTAACCTACCAGGGTGAAAGGCTCACTTCTTACAGCCCTTACATTACTGGAGTGAACCACATGAGCTTTGTTCAACTGAGCAATACTATAGTTCACATTAATGTCCTGTATTTACTTACTTTATCATTCTAAAATTTAAAATTACTTTATTTAAACTATGAAACAGCCAATATTTAGCAGTGAGTACTATACTATAGTCCTGTGAAAAATAAACACTTGGGACAGGAAGAGTTTCATTTTATAAATAGGGTGAGTAGTGAATTTTAGGATAATAATATGCATGGTTTATTTTTTTCATTTTTGTGGCATTACTCATTGAAGAAGCAATTTACTTTGACAAAATGAACTTCAGTTTTTGATTACTGAAAAAAGATGTAAATATATCAGAAGTTTTGTTGAGATGATTCTAAAATTTTACGAAAATTAGTGATAATAGGTTAATAAAGTAATTGTGTTTTTATTTTATCAAATAACTTATTTTAATGAAATAGTGCACCCTAGGAAAAAACTGTGATTGCTATCATAATTACTTGACGAATTGAGGTTTCAGTTGTGATTTGTGTAAAGGATGTGTATTTGAATTTTGTACTTGTTTCTCAAGCGTTTTATTTTGATTTTAGTTTATTTGAATACATGTATCAGAGTTTTCCAACTTGAATTATTCTTGTTTACTCTCCTCTCCAGAGATTGATGGCTTCTGCAGTTTTTTATATGAAGCATGTGTTGATGATGTGAATGTTTCCATATTCCTTATGCATAAGTATTTAATTTCCATGGAAAAATTATTAATTTTTTGCTGATGCACTATATCAGTAAAGAAAATTAAATAGTAATATTTAGAATAAAAATCCCAGATTTTCAGTGATGAGTTTGAAAAGTTAACTCTACATGAACAGTCTTTACTTAAATGTATGTCATTTTAGGTCTTGCTGCTTTATAGATATATGCATCAAAATTCAACTTGTAATAATCAATAAAGTGAAAACTGAGACTTGAGACATTCAGTAGATCTAATGAACTAAGTAATTGACTTGACCACTACTGATTACTGAGTTTTTGTGCAGCCAGTTGAAGTCTTGCTATATTTTGTTCCAACAATAAAACTCGTGTATGAAATACTTTGAACTTCATACACACTTTCATAAATATATATAGTATAAGAAGAATAAAAGGTTGTTACATTTAATAAGTTTAGTGTTTCTTGCATTCTAATCTTTAATATGTTTGAAAACACCATAAGGAAATGGTATTTATAAGTTATGATTATGATGCGTGTGTGATGAGTTTTGAATTGATACAAAAAACATGTATTTCATAAAATTAAAACTATTGGAGAGGCTTACATTTGGCCTTTGTTTCTGGCTTATCTATCTCTAAGGATGAAATGGCACTTTTTGTGTTTGCTATGCTCATGAATCAGGTATGTGTTATTCTGTCTTTTTTTTTTTTAACTATATATTATAAATTCTCTTTGGTCATTCTACCTCTTACTGTTCAAACTGTGTACTGTCCCACGTCTGTATTGTCGTACTCATATTTTTGACACATTTGCTTCAGCCATTTTATATTTCATGATACCCAACATCTTCTTTTTCTCCTTAGGGTCTCCTCCTTCTCCTTCTTTTCTTTCCCACTATTTGTTCATTTTTTTCTATCTTTTCTCTCTCCTTATTGATGTTTGTCATTTTGACTCCAATACTTTTGATGAAGACCTCTATTCTTCTTTGTTTGTTACGTTAGTTTTAATTTTCCCCTTCTGTCTTTGTTCTGATTTTGTTGTTTTTGGTATTTCCTTAGTTAGGTGTTCCTATTCCTCCATTTTATATCTGGGTGCTTTGTCTTGTCTATTTTTTTTCATAGTTCTGGCCTTTGAGGTTGCTCCCAACCCTTTAGAATCCAGAGTTTAGATTTCTTGCCTGGAGTTTTTTTTATCATTATTTCCATGTTTTTCCAAATCACTGGTTAGTAGGTATTTGTGTCTGACATCCATACTCAAAAGTGATATTAAGTTACAAATTTTTGTTCTTATTCACTTGCTTATGTTTGTTGTTTCCCTCTTGCAAGGCTAGTTGTCACAGTTTTCAGAGGTTATTCTTCTTCGGAACCAGTCCTAGAATTTGGACCTGTCAGTGCCTACCTCTGTCACTTCATCTCCCAGTCTTCTTTCTTCTCTAGCAATTCTGGGGCTTTGTATGTCCCATCTCATCATTTCAATTTCCCTTTTTTCATACTTCACCTTCCTTATTGTTCTCTTTTCTATCCAGTTCTCACTGATCCTCTCTATCTTCATTATTAACAGGGGGAATTACAGAATCTGTCTCCCATTCTATTCTGGATTTCTATTCTAGTCTTTTTGTTGTCCCCATAAAGTTGGAGGTTTCTCACCCTGTAATTTCTTTATCATCTCTGAATCACTATTTTCATTATTCCTCAGTCCTGTGTGTACAGCTTTCTTGGTCTGTATTGTACCATCTCTTCCAGGCTTAGTTTAACTAAGCTACATATTTCAGATATCTTTCCCCGCATTCCTATTATTCTGTAGTTGTATGGCTTTTTGTGGAACCTGTCTTGGCAGGAACTGGCAATTGCTACCTATACTATTCTTTGGGAGCTCTCTTGTTAACTGAAATAATATTTCAAATATAGTTTCTTGTTTACCTGGGTGTTTAACTCGACTACTGCACATGTTGGGCTCAATCCTCTCCCTTGTGTATATGTGTTGTGGAAATTTTTCTGTACAATTCACATTTTTTATGCATTTGGGGATTCTTGCTTCTGTGGAAGTTCTGATTCCTCATAGTCATGTACACAAGCATCCCCTTTAATAGACTCTAGAATGCCCTGCATTCTCTTATCTACACCATATTCCTGGATATACTGATCCCTCTTTGGAGTAACTTTCATCTTTCCATTGATGTTTCTATTTCTGTATGGAAGGGGCAGAGAGTGTGTGTCTTTGTATTCTCATCCTTTTGTTTTGTTAGTTGCTTGTGGATCTTATGGTGATCTACTCTGACAATTATATGGTCATTACTTCAACCAATCACCAGGGAAACATCTGCTTCTGGCACCTGTGATTTCTATCTCTGAATTTCCTTTCTTGGACCTACAATTATTTTATTCACTTCACAACATGTCATGTCCTTGACATTTGTATCTGGTGATCATTCACTTTTCTTCTCTTGACAGGAACCATCCCACAGAATAGTATGCCAGGTAGTTAGGGTGCTTGACTCATGGTTTGAGGGTTTGAATTTCTATTCTACCAAATGTGTTTGCCTTTTCAGCCATGGAGGCATCATAAACTGATAGTCAATCTCACTATTCATTGATAAAAGAGTAACCCAAGAGTTGGCAGTGGGTGGTTATGATTAGCTACATTCCCTCTATTCTTTTACTGCTAAATTAGGGAAGGCAAACACAGATAGCTCTCCTGTAGCTTTGTGCAAAATTCAAAACAAACTCTTGGAGTAGTCCTTTCATCCTTTAATTATCTGTTGGATTTTTTTAAATTTTGGATCCCTCTTCAATACCTTTGCAACACCTAATTTTATGATTTCTCTCAGTTGACCTCAGCCATCCATTTTCATGACAGGGTGTTGCACCTTCATGTGGTAAAACCTGTCTGGTTCCTTGTCTGACATATGAGATTGCCCTGGTTTTTCATCCAGGGCTTGTCTGTTCTGCCTGATGCAGGTTATCATGGAGTATTGACCTTAAACTTCTGCCTCTTTCCAGGTAGTAATCCCTTTCTTTTGCACCATCTCCTTGTGTAACCCCTGTCCCATACAGGGACAGCCTTTGTATGGTTGTTTGGACATAATATTTCACTCTCTGAGCTGTCACTCTCCTGTTATTTGTATTATTTGACTCTCAAGACATAATTTCTTGTTTGTGGTCATCGTTGTTCAGACATTTATGCCTAAGATGTCTTCCCTCCTCTTTAATATAAGGACTTGTTGATGTTTCCAGTCCACATTTTTCTGTCAGAGTTTAGCTATTCAAGAATAAGATCAGATGTTCTCTTCTCTCTTCCCACTTCTATTTCATTTTCATCACTGTACAAGGATTTTAGTGTATTGTCTTTTGCATTCTGTACAGAGTGTCCATTGCTATCCATTTTTGTGGAAACTTCTCTTATCCATGTTTATTTTTACAGAATCTCCACCTCTCTAGATTTGTCCTTTTCTACTTTAACTGTTTTGGATCACCAATTGATCCATCTTGCATATTCTTCTTTGGGTAAGTCTGACCATAGGTATTTTTGCATCTCCTGCCAGTTTCAACATAGTACAGCCTCTTTTTTCTTTTCATTGTTTGTCTTTGGAGATCTCACAGACTGGTATGTGAACTAAACCATGCACTCATCCATCACACAGCCTGTCATTTCTGTGCAAAGAAACCTGCCAAAATGTGACTGTATCATCAGGTTTCAGAAATGTTTCCTGTAAGGATATACATAGAGGATGGTAGGAAGCAATCAGTGTTTTGATGTCACCCAGATTAGAACATAAACGTCGACAGTTCTATTATATCAAGGTGGCCATTTTTAATGGTGTGTAGACAAAATGGCTGGAGAACCCTTCTATTTACGACCATATTTTATTTTCTTACTGCCCTTATTTGGGGAAGGTCTATCGACCTCCATGAATCCTGCCCTGGGTCGATTGGGCAGGTCTTTGCTGTTGGAATGGGATTCCAGTGACTGTGGACGTGAACGAATGATCTTTTTTTGCGTCTTGGGGTGGGAGAAGAAGAGGTATTCGAAGAAATGCCTGTACCTGTAACCAAAGGAAGTGGATCTTGTGATTTGTTGGAATGTATGTAAGGGACAGAGATGGGTGTTGAAGTTTATTCATAATCTTTTTAACCATGGAGGTCAAAAGACTTTTCCTTTGTTTTGAGAGCAATTCTTTTGGAGTCACAAAGAGATCTGTCTGAACTTCCACTGTATTTGTAGAATGAAGTGCAGCAGCATACATCTGAGATGAAGTGGTGGACAGCAACTTTCAAGCCTCAGGATAAGTAATGTTATGAATCGTTGGGGAAAGTAAATGGGAAATGAGTTTTAATTACATTAAATGCAAAGTATTGTATGCAAGATATCACAATTTGAATTATGAGTATAATTTAGATGCAGTTTCATGAAAGAAAAGGATCTTAGTGTAATGGTTGATCAGTCTCTTAAATCATTTAAGCATTGTGTTGTTGCTAGTGATAGAACAAACAGGATTTTAGGTTATATTTACAAAAATATTGCATATTTTAATCAGTATTAGGCAAGTCCATTAGTAACAATATTTTGCTTTCTCTCATCCAACCACTCTATAATCTAGCAAATGGGATTTTTTAAAACTCTTTGGATGCTATCATTGGATATATCTAACTTGACATTTAAAGCTATTTGGTGTGACAAGTGGATTTACCCAATGGTGTTGCAAAAACATTTCCATACAGTGCAACAGTTAGGTTACCCACATGTTCTTGTAATTCCCGCACTAGTACTGGGTGCACATACATCACTAGAAAAATGTAATGCTGTATTAACACACATTTTATTGTTTCCCAGTATCACTGAAATACAAAAAAAATTATTTTGTTCTTTATGAAATTTAAACTGTAGATCTATTCCTGCAATTCGAAACTTTAAGTTATGGTTCTTGTTTCTGTAAAGAATCAAAAGTTATTTTGTATTAAGGACTTTTTAGGCATACTAATTGTGTTTTATTTATAAAGCAAATTGAGTTCTTAATATGTTTAAACTAAATTTCTGATTTAGTGTATGTGCTCTTTTGCTTCCATAGTCCCTAAATGTTAATCAAAGGAATTCTGACTTTGAAAATTTTTTGTACTACAGATGTTTTAACATTTTTTTATGTCAAATTATTATCACAACATTTTGAAATTATTTCATATGCAATGAGATTGTGATTTGCTTTTTTTTAACTATTGAAAATGTTTGAAGTGATTGTTTCTATATTGATCAAGAAAAGGAGATCTGAGAATAAACTTTAGTGTGGATGTGCTTTTTCTCACATTAAGATGACTTTATTTCATTCTTTTAGGAAACAAATATGCTATCTAAGTCCAGTGCTTATGCAGTCCTTGAAGGCCAGCACACACTCCATGAAACCATATAAACAGGTATGCATTTGGCTTCATACAGTTTGGGAAATTAAGTTTTCAAATTGTTTGAAAGAGTAGTTATTCTTCAATACAACCACAACATCTAATAACTCATGTTCATGTGTACTGACATAAGGTCATAACAATTGAGTTGTTTCTTGTATTTTGTTCAGTTAGCTTTTGCTGTAAACAAAAACACAAGTTTTCCTGATAAGTGTAAACTGTTTCTGAGTCATAGTTGTTGCTTCATGCAACAAATGTATTCACATTATGTGTACATTTTTATCTCCATAATTTAATCAGACCCTAGAATTATATTCAATTTATAAAGTCAGAATTTTTAATTAGTTTTTCATAAAGTGAAGCAGTTAAAAATATTCTTTGATGCAAAATATAAAAGTAGAATTATCTAATGATTTTGACAACAAAAATATTAATCTTTGGCTCAATAAGAACATTAATGTTAGTGTGAGAAATCATCATACTTTAAAGTAATTATAATTTTATACTCAACTAAAAATTATTTTTATGACATAAGAATATCAAATATATATTTTATGATTTGTTAGATATACTATGTTAATTTTATAATGTGTCAGTAGGTTTTGCCAAAGTCAACTTTGGGACACGTCAACAAGTCATCTGTGTACATTAAGGATTAATCCCGTTTGGTGTGGATTCCTGTACATGGTTAGATTTCCCATGGAAGGTTCTGTTCTTTCAGTTTACCTGCTCTGGGATCTAAATGTCCACCCACATGTTTGCCGTGCATGGTGACCCATGAAAAGGAGGAGATGTGTCCAACCGTAACACACCACTTTGGATTTTAATTCCTGCAGACGGGCAGCCTTTGAGTGGGCCTCCCTTGGATCAATCAGCTGATTCACTTGGGCAAGGGTCAAACAAGTACCAGTGTTGGATGTTCTCAACAGGTGTTGTGGACATTGTATCTGATGCTGGTGTTTGGGTTTAATGCTCACGAAACTCTGGCATTGCCTCAGTGTCCTTGTTTGACATTGTAGTGCGGCTCCTTGTGAGGTCAGTGGGCACTGAAATATTCCTTTTTTCATTATGGATCCTGCAAATAAAAAACCTAAATAAAATACTGAAAAAACAGTCCATAGGTAAATGACCACGTCTTGACGATTCTGAGCAGCAATCCTCACTACCTGTACCATCTGTTGTACCTCATTTTCTTATATTGCATTCACTTTCAGGCAAACCTTTAGGGCAAATGTCTCCCTTTTTCATTCAGTAGGGACTAGAGGGACTTGCTGGCTCTCCAAAGTCAGTAAAGAAGCTTCTCTCTGGAGACATATTGGTGGAAACATTCACATCTAAACAGAGTGAACTCCTCTTACATTTAAAGGTGATTAGGGATATACCTATTGAGGTTACACTTCATGCTACTTTGAATTCATCATGAGGAGTGACTGATGAGAGGGGTTTGAAGAACATCCTAGAGTCAGAGATTCTCACTGGTTTCTCCACTCAAGGAGTTTCTGCAGTGAGGCGTATCTCCACTCACAAAGATGGAGTTGCATTGCCGACCAATATCCTCGTTCTGACATTTACATCACCATGTGCACCTGCCACCATCAAGTCAGGTTATCTTAATTGCAGGGTACAGCTGTACATTCCAAACCCTCTCCGATGTTACCTGTGTCAAAGATGTCATGTCGTGGTTCCCTGACATGTGCTTGTTGTGGTGGCAAGGACCACGATGCCTATGAGTATGAAATGGACCCACATTGTGTCAATTGCAATGGCTCTCACCCGTCCTACTTTCATTCTTGCCCTAAATGGTTGGAAGTAAAACAGGTGCAGCATTTGAAAAGGTTTCATAATATTACTTATCCTGAGGCTTCAAAATTGCTGTCCAGCACTTCATCTCGGACGTATGCTACTGCACTTTGTTACACAATACAGTGGGAGTGCAGACAGATATCCCTGTGCCTTCAAAAGAATCATTCTCCAAACAAATGAAAAGTCTTTTGATCTCCATGGTTGGAATAGTTGATGAATCAACTTCAACACCCATCTCTATCCCTGACATACATTTCAGCAAATCCCAAGATTCACTTTTTCTGGTCCTGGGTAGGTGCATTTCCTCTAACTTACAGAGTTATACAATCAGCATCTGCATTAAGTGAAAATGAAGTATGCCACAAAACTGAACATGTGCTATAATCTTAATGCATTCCATGTTTATTTGTGAATAAATTTGACATTTTCTTTAGTGGAACAAGGACAACATAGTTGTAAAAATTTGCATTGTACTTTAAGATTTAACATAATTATAATCAGTATAATATCTTAAAATTAAAGCATGTGCATTCCAGATAGTGAAGAGCAGACAAAATGTTAGAAAGTAGTATTACCAAAATTCACTGGCGTTTATGTATATATATTAGAAGTTGTTAATCTGATTTATACCAATAATTATTCTGTGAATAGGCCATCTTTATTACTAATGGTTTTTAAATAATATCATGATATATCCTTACTTATTACTAATTTCCTCAATAATTCAAAAACAAACACTTCTTTCCTAAGCTTTTGTATTATGGATGTATCTTGGGATAACTAATATTCTGTACTTAAAGATGTGATTTATGAATTGTGTCATGACACAGTATAGAATGGATAGAGTTTACTACTTGTAAGTATCTTTCAATCACAATTTCAAATTTTCAACTAATGTCATTAAAATACCCCTTTACTTTCATAAGTATACAGGCAGGTTTCTACTTCATTTTTAATACTTGGTTGTTGATAATGTTCATTTCATTTATCCATATAATATGTACTTATATGTACGAGATGAGCATTGATCAATTTTCTTGGGACTACATTTTATCTTGCCTTGACAAAGGTGTCATGGAGCACCACTTTACTAGGTAAAATTATAAATCACTTGTATTTTGTTTACATGGTTCCTGTGAAAAGGTAGAATGGGATGAAAGATCACTATTCAAGAATCATTTTTAATTGTTTTCATTAATTATGAGCTAAATAATTAAACTTGTAATGTAACTCTACTAATCTGTGTCTGGGGAATCCAATGGTGTGTGTGAAATTCTGTCATTTTCATTCTTTCAAATTCATCAAACCCCCCCTTAATTTTAGGTGTACAGCTAATATTCCAGTTTACTACAACCAGAAAATCTAAAGATTTATCAAGCTTACTTGTTTGATTTTTTAAAAATTGTGGCTTTAACTAGTTAACTTAAAGCAATTGTAATTCTTTAAAGTTTAACATTACAAACATTTATAATTATGACTAAAACAACTCATACCACTCCAGAATAAAAATATCACACAAACTCTCTAGACACAGAATGCACATCAAGCACATATATATGTGAATTTAACTTATTCTTTTCAATTTCCTAATATGAACAGATAAATGAAAACTTGCTCTACTGAAATATGTTTGTTCGTCAAAAAACTGAGAAATCCATGATATGGTTAATACCATATAAATAATTTGTTGTTTCTAACTTACAAATTATGCACAGTGTTTCCTTCCAATATTATTTCTCCAAGTTATAAAAGACATGATAATTTGTCTTTCACAAAGAAAAATTGTTTCAGAAAATACTCTAGATTTTTTCAAAAGCTTGAAGTTCATTTTTTTTGCAAAAACCATGTACAGAAAACATTTTTATATCAATAAATATTCTTTAGAAAATAAGCTTTTAAAATCTTATTCTGAAAATTAGATGAAAACAGCTTAATATTTTAAAGAAAAACATTTAATCATCAAAAACTAACAAGAAAAATTATAAAGTAGGATAGAAAATTAGAATGTATTAATTCATATGGTTATGTAAAGCCAAGACAAGTTTTTTGTGCTTTGGTATATCAGGTTGTAATTCAACAAGCCATTTTGTATAATTAAATAACATATTTATATATAGAAAATTAATTACACCACATCAACATTATAAGAAAGGTTTAAGAAAAATAACAGTAGTGACAAAACAAACCACTGTTTCTATAAATCATTTACCTGAACTTTTATATAAAGTGCTTGCATTGTCATCATCAAATGACAAATATCTACATAGCAAGGCAAACAGTAGAACTCCCAGGTATCAGCCTGTAAAATTTGAAGGTATTTGTTAATTGAAATTTCTAATTGACAAATCGCTGTTTAAACTACAGTTGTTTAACTTTTGAAATCATACTCTTATAATTTCTGTCTTCTTGATACTTTCTTAAAGGTGGTCCATTATTCATATTTTCTTGAGCATCAGTTTCTTATAATTAGTTTGCTCATGTCATAACTAATTTAAATTTTGACTTATTAATTTTCTCACTTTCTTAAGCAATAATTCCTTTATCCCAACTGATTCAGTAAATTTTTTCGATAATGATATAAACTCATTAATCAGGATTCCTTATTTTTACAACTTCTACAAGTCAACATGATTTATTTAAAAACTTTTCTAAACACTGATGACAAGTACAATTTAAAGATAAAATATTTTAATAAAGCTAAACAAAGACTGCATTATTTCAAATGTATAACAAATTAAAAGATGAGAATGATGTCATTTTAATTTTTCATTATTCATTCCACATTTTCATTCAATCAAATAATGACGTAATTCTGTTTACATAGAAATTGTCTTTGTAAAATCTATATCTTTAAATAAGAAAATCTTATCTAACTAAAGCATATTTTGCTTGTAATAATATAAAACCTTTTGTACATACTTTATTTCCCAAATATTCTTGTCCACTAATCAATTCTGGTGCAGCATATGCAGGGCTACCACAACATGTTTCTAGGTGTGTTTCCATACTTCCCTTAAAAGTACAAGATTTATTAGCATGTATTCCAACAACAGTTTCTTTTGCCATGATATAATGATTATTCTCAAATGAATAAACTCAACAAAAACCAGTTTATTTTAAAAGTATTTTTAAAATAAATAGAATTTTACAAAATTTCTTTACTTTTTCAAAAACTCATACTTTCTTAAAATGTTTATTGGATTGAGCAAAAGTCAGAGAATGCACCACCATTCTTCAATCCTTCAAAAACAGATAAAGCAAAACGTTTGAAAATTTAATAGTCTTAATACTAATGTTGGATGACAAGTATGATTATAGTCATGCTTTGTCAACTTACAAAAGATGTTCTTATCCTAACAACTGGTAAGTATTGTTTGTATCATGTCGTGTCTTCTGAAAAACTAGTGTAGTACAATTTCCCATAACTTATTAGGTTTAATTTCAAGAAAAATAAAAGAAATATACACAAATATATGTAACTTTTACATATATATATATTTTTTAATATATCTGATAAATATTTTTCTTTGGAGTGACTTCAGGTAAAATTCTTTAAACAAATTTATTTACCTGTCTTTTGACTATCTTGAGCTAAGAAGTATATTAATCTTTGCATGTGCAGAAACCACTATATCTGGATTTTCTTTTGATTAACTATTTTCTAAAAGTAAAATAAATGAAACTCATTTATTTAGACTTTTTGTTTGTTCAGTTACTTATTTGCGACTACAAAAATTCCAATAAAATATTTTGCAATTTTTAGATAAAAATAACAAGTTCAAATTACCTTTGGTCCAGCACAAAAACCAAAATCTGTTAGTTTCAAGTTCTGTTCTTCATCTTAAAAGATTTTCCTGAAAGAAACAAAACATAACACAAAGTCCTTTTAACTAATTAGGTATTTCTGTCTATATGTGTAAAATTTTTAATATCTTGTTAACAGTATATCACAAAATCAACACTGCAGAAGTTGGAAATATGTTTTGATACATGAAAAATTACATGTACACATAATATGGACAGCACAAGGTAAAAGTTAATTGGTGTGTAGGTAACTCTAAAAAGATAATTTGAAAACACTCAAGCAATCTATTGTTGCTCATTAAACAGCATTATAATGTAAACTAACATAGGTTTGTAACTTTTAATATATATTAATATAAGATTATAGTTCCGTGGTAAATATTTCAGTTAATAATTTTTTAAAGTAGTTTATGAACTTTACTGAAACTGCTTAGGCTTATTGGATCAAACCCATAACTATTTGTACTCATTAGTTTACATACTAGGAACTTCTAATATATTAAATGTATATTCACAAAATTTGGTAGATTGTTACTAAACATTACAAGGCTGTTACACATGAAAAGTCAAATTTTTAATGGAGAATTTGTTTTATTAATATTTGTTCATGTGCATTTTAACCTAGGGGCTAACTCTCAATCTTCTACTTTGAGTTATCACAACATAACAAAAAGAGGTCTTTCAAAAATAAACCTCCCATGGACTTTGTGGAGTACTTTCATAAGAGATTTTGTAATACTGAATAAGTAATACATTTTTTTAACCTTTCTGCAATAAAATATAAAATAAATCAAATATAAAACCTTGGTATTTTGGTAAATTCTGAATAATATTTGGTTCTCAGAAATATAAAATTCCTGGTCTTAAAAGAGTTAGTTAAACAACATGTTTATAAAGATGCAATGAATACATAAATTGCTATCAAAATTAACGTTCAGGAGTTACAAATTGTCAAAGAAATCACTATCAAATACTGGTTGCCAACACACATATTTAGATTTTAGAACTAAGTTAAATTTAACTAAGTATCATGAATGTTAATAATACCATATTTTTATCATGTATAAGTACGTGTTTATCTGTAAATGATAAATCTTAGATATCATAAATGTAAGAACTTTCATTTGTTATTTTACTTCCAGATAAAAATAATAGCACAGCTTAATATAGTAGCATTAAAAAAAAAAACCCTCCCCCCAAAAAACGTCTTTCAACATAATGTAAGAAAAAAACAAAAACACCACCAGAAAAACAATATGAAATCTTTGCATGGATTTATATTGAATTAGGAGATAAAACAGCAATGGATTATTTTCTAACTGTATTTTAAGTTAGATTATGTCTAGAACACAATAATGCAAGAAATGAAAGGCAAATAACTCTTGTAAAATACACAAATGTTATTCATTCCACTAGAGCATTACCCCTGACAATGCCCAAAGTAATAGAAATTGTAGTTTTCAAATACCTCCTCTGAAAGAATTTTTGCTCATTTAACTTTCTCAATCTGGGCGTCCATTATTATACATGACAAAGTTTCAGTGTTTTACGTTCAAAATTGTACTCATCTTTTTATCTTATACCAATGATAATATCCTAAAATTTTAGCTAATAATAAATATTTTAATAACGTACAAGTTTTATGTTCCTATTTTTACAATGAAATATTTTTTTAAATCCTGAATTTCCCCTAGTTTGACATTTCTTTTCGTGTTTTTCACCACCTCTTGAAAGAGCAAGAAACTAAGCAAAGTTCTTCAAGATAGAATTTTCAGTGCTCAGACGAACCATTAATTTTTTGTTACAGAGCTATCAACAGAAAATCAAACCGTTCATACTACACCCACCTGTCATATTCTCTGTTACAAGGTATATTAATAATTTTCTCTTATGTTTAATTATGTATTACATATAACCAATAAAAAGCTGAGGATTTTATCTATAAAATGACGAACTGCAGCATCAGTTTCACTCGGAGAACACTCAGTTTTCCACTGAGAATCTTAATACAGGGTGGCCCGTAAGTTCCTACCCATCCATATGTTATTATGTTATATTCAATAATACTAATGATGAGTTGAAGGCAGCTGTTACTGCGGCATTTGGAACAATAACCCCTGCTATGTTGAGGAAAATGTCTCATAGAACATGACGTCGCATAATATTATGCAGTGAGAATGAGGGACAGCACACAGATACACTGGATACATAAGATATATGGATGGGTATGGACTTACGGGCCACCCTACATGTAGCTTCAATCTTGTTGCAAAGATAGATACGTCACCCCCGCTAGTACAGCGGTAAGTCTACGGATTTACAACGCTAAAATCAGGGGTTCGATTCCCCTCGGTGGGCTCAGCAGATAGGTCGATGTGGCTTTGCTATAAGAAAAACACACAAACACACGCAAAGATAGAAAACCAGAAGAATTGTGAGAGGTGTTTATGTGTCTGTGTGAATCCCTAATAGCATTCTAGCCCAAGGCCTCGAAAAACGCAAATGTTAGCAGTTGCTGAATATAACTGTGGCTATTCTGAGCAATTTTAAGCCCTTACAGGTCACGTGGAAGGCTTATAGGAATGTAAAAAGTCATTAAACAAGCAACGTTAAAGACATGAGTGTATAAAACTTTATAAAGCTGTCACCTAGTAAGCAACATTGTAAGCTGAAGTTACAATAACATAAAACTCAATAAATAACAAATGGTAACTCCGACACACAAACCATGCTCGCATTCAAAAGTATATGGAAGATAAATGAAGCGGAACTTCATGTAACATTATCATGAAGATAGGGTAAACTTGCTAAATCCAGGAGAGAAAAACAAATGAAGAAAATTATTGTACCCCTGTGGGTGTGTAATAACGTGATACTCAACTACATTATGTAGTCCATGCTTGTTGGTTTTCACTTCTTACAATTTATAGATTAATGTTAGCTAAGGCTGACATTTTGAGTCTGCTATCTGGCTGCTTAGTTAAAGTTTTGCATAATTGCTGTTCAAGTTAAAAATACTAAAAACATTTATCTATATGGCTCATAATTTTTGTATTACAGTGTCATATTAGATCAGTTACGGAATAAGTTTGTGTGTTCAGGTTGGTGTATTTATTTGGTTCAAATATAGCTAATGATCTATATTTTCGAAGTATTTGCCAATAAGAAAATATTCATTCAAAAGCACTCTTCGTAACAAGGGTTTACGCTTGTACTATTTGAATAATTGGATTAACTGCCGGTTTTTAAGACAACCACAGCCGAAAGAGCAGAACGTTTCAAATGCATTGTGTGGCTCAGACCTTGGACCTTATAATACACAGCTCGGCATGTTTATCACTACTTAAAAAAAACGCATATCTTATTTAGTTATTTCGTCTATTAGTTGCTGGATATCAATAAACTTTTTCGTTAACAGAAATAACCGAAATCCTTATTCAACGGTATTATTCTACACGTATGTGTGTTTATATACACTGCTGGCCAAAATCCTAAGGCCAATGAATATAAAGAAAAGATGTGCATTTTGCGTTGTTAGACTCAACTACTTCTTTGAGTAGAGTTTCGAAAGATGAGAATAAGAAAAGGCAAAATAAAAGTAAAAAACCTTTTTTAACATTTAATAGGGAAAATGTGAACGTTATGAAATTAGCCTAAGTACTAGCTGGTCAAAAGTTTAAGACCATACTGAAACGAAGCGTTAATCGGTAAACACGTAACGAAATTTAGTCATTTGTGTTCAAGCATTAGCATTTTCAACATTTCCCACTGACATCTGTAAAAAGTTTACAGAGTTTGAACGTGGCAGAATTGTCGAGCTGCAAAAGCAAGGTCTCTCTCAACGTACCATCACTGGTGATATTGGGTGTAGTAAAACTGCTGTTGCAAATTTCTTAAAAGATCCTGAGAGATACGGAACGAGAATTTCAAGTGATCTTTATTTCTATAGATTACATATATTTTTGTTACGTTAACCCTATTATCATTATTCTTTAATTAAAATTTAAATAAAAGTAATTAATACAGGTATGTAACATACAAATCAGGATATTGTTAATATTAAACCAAGAACAGAATTAAAAACATGTTGCCTGTATGTGGTTATTTATGAGAAGTGTAAAATTTAAGTTCGAGCTCAACTATACGACATAGTCTCTGGGAACAATAGTGACTTGATGAAATAATGAGGATTTGTTTTTATTAATTGATGTGAAATATTTCAATAATAAGTATTTATTTATAACTGAAGATAATTATGTAACTGTCTCGTCTGAGCAGATACAGTTTTAACCCTCTGCTCCATGCTTCTAGCGTGAGAATTAGTTTGTTTTGTTTTAATTTTGCGCAAAGCTATTCAAGGGCTATCCACAGTGGCCCGGCATGGCCAAGCGCGTTAAGGCGTGCGACTCGTAATCTGAGGGTCGCGGGTTCGCGCCAACGTCGCGCCAAACATGCTCGCCCTCCCAGCCGTGGGGGCGTTATAATGTGACGGTCAATCCCACTATTCGTTGGTGAAAGAGTAGCCCAAGAGTTGGCGGTGGGTGGTGATGACTAGCTGCCTTCCCTCTAGTGAGTTTAGTCTTACACTACTAAATTAGGGACGGCTAGGTGCAGTGGGCTAACAACCTACTCACTTAAAAACCTGTTACAGAAACTGCAGTGATTGCGGCCCTATGTTCCTTAAGGAATCGAGTGGCAGATGATGATGATGATGATTCAAGGGCTATCCACAGTAGTTGTCCCTAATTTAGCAGTGTAAGACTAGAGGGAAGGCAGCTAGTCATTATCACCCACCGCCAACTTTTGGGCTACTGTTACCAATGAATAGTAGGATTGACCGTCACATTATAGCGCCCCCACGGCCGAAAGGGCGAGAATGTTTGGTGCGACGGGGATTCGAATCCGCGCCCCTCGGATTACGAGTCGGACGCTGTAACCTACCTGGCCATTGTGAAAATTGGTAGTATTGTAACATTTGTGAAAGGTGAAGTGAGGATCCGCTGGTATGCAAGACAAACAAACTGTGAGAATAGAAAAAAAAAATAGGCACGGCATAGTCTGGTGGTTAAGGCACTCATCTCGTAATCTGACGGTCGTGGGTTCGAATCCTCGCCCTTTCAGCCATTGGGGTGTTATAACGCGACGGTAACTCCTAGTATTCTTTGGTTAAATAGTAGCCCAAGAGTTGGTGGGTGATGATAACTAGCTGCCTTCTCTCTAATCTAATATTGCTAAATTAAGAACGGCTAACGCAAATAGCCCTCGTATAGCTTTGCGCAAAATTAAAAAACAAACAGAAAATCACGTCAAGTTACTGTTTTCTGTAAAACCTGCATCCACAACTTTTTAATGAGTCAGAATAATGTAATAGATCAATAAATCCTACAGCACTGACATTGTAGTTACTGAATACCTTCAGATGCAACGCAATGTATAATAAATAATTTGTCCAAGTTTCCATCAATGTCTGTGCTTTTTTTAATTAATTACTAAATAACTTGGATTAAAAGACATTTAAGTTGCTCTTAAATTTTTCGACATATAGTTTCATTTCACAGCTAAATCAGGAACGGCTAGCCCTGATACCCCTGTGTAGCTTTTCGCGAAATTCAAACAAAACTATGTATCAGTCGTGAATTTTTCCTTTAATAGAAAATAACCATGCAAAATATTTTGTAGGACGCAATAAAGTTTATCTTGCTCCATTTATTCCTGAACAGAACAATTATATAATGTCCATTCAGTCGATCACATTCTACCCTTATTCTTGAGCCGCAGTGCAACATCTTTATGTTACGATCATGGGTTTTAACTTGTCATTCTTTTATCCGGGTAATGCAACATCTCTATGTAACAATCATGGGTTCTAACTAATCATTTTGTTATCAGTGGACTTATTTTTAAAATTTGTCTGTTTTTATATTGTCTTCCTTAAGTAATACTTTACTTTAATCATATTTATATGATTTCTTCGTTTAGAACGATAATCTGTTGCTGCGATTGCATCCTTAAAAGCCACATTAAGCTACTATTTAAGGATGTCAACGGCAAATAACAATATATCTCAACCTGATGAAAATACACAGAAATGAAACCAAACGTCGTTCAAAGTACTGGTCTCCAGGAAGGTAAACCATTTCTATAACTTTTTAGCTTTGACGTTTAAAGGACACTATATAAGATCAAACTGCAAACTTTCTGCTAAAGCAGACTATGTTTGCTCATCAGAGGTAATTTATCTTCACTTATTTTGACAAATATTCTAGAATACAATAAATTTTACATTGTCACACATTTTATCAGTCTTTTCTGAATGGTAAGTCATTGATAAGATAATGAAAAAATTGTAAGTTTTCAAATGTTTAAATACTGTTTCCCTTTTGCCCGTAATTTGTGTAGTATAATCATTAAAACGAAATAAAACCATACCAAAACACATGCCAGCTCACGCCAAATCGTGTTGTTCCAACTCTACATGAAGTAAATAAGCCTTATGTTTGTGTCACGATTATCTTCGAGATCCTTCTTACATGCATCTTCTTTGATGATCCTGGTGTCCCTTGATAATCCATACCTTTCTTTTACCAATACCTATTTTCAACCTAGAAGATACCTAATGTGGTTTATAGGTTTGACGACCACGCCAGAGACCATTAAGGTTCAGATATATTCACATCTACTTTAGAACTGCTGACCAAAAGGAATGAAATGAGTCTTCACTTATCTACTCTTAATGAAATAAAAGGATTGATTCCACTCTTTTATCGCCCCCATAGCTGAAAGTACAAATCGTGTTCAGCGACATATCGTGGCTCGAACCGTCGATCTTCTAATATGTACAAAATATACAATTTTTTAAAATTAGAATGAATTAATACAAATCTCTTGTGTAAGATATCCTAATGTAGGTTCTTTAAAATGTTCATTGCTCTTTGAATATTTGTTTATACATGATACTTTTGGGAAAAAAAATTATTTATTTGGAAATTTAACAGTTATCCCCAGCTAGAACAGCAGTAAGTCTACGGATTTACAACACCAAAATAAGGGGATCGATTCCCCTCGATGGACACAGCAGATAGCCCGATGCGGCTTTGATATAAGAAAACTACACACACACGCCTTTAAAGAGTAAATTTAATTATTTGTCATTAATATAGATTGTTCTATATAATTTTTGCTTTCTGATTGAAGATTCTGTGTTTTATATCATTCTACATACTACATTATTAATACAGATTATATTTTATAATTTTTACTTTCTCATTGAAGATTCTTCGTATTTCACATATGTGTTTCAAGAAATCATTGTCTTCTTTAAGGTCCAAGACGTGGAAAAATGGCTTGTGTCCATAAAAACTCTAAAACACGAAAAAGTACAATAATACTACGAAATAATTAACAACTATAGTTACCTAAAAAACGGTAAGATTAATCTTTCATTGAATATCAAAATCAATACACATCAATAAACTAACTTTCATTTAAACAAAACTATTTTTTAAATAATTTTGTCCCGACGAAAGTCACGAAATTATTCAACTGGCACTTAGGTTTAACGTTAAAACTATGCTACTTGTTAGAGTAAAGTGGTAAACATATAAAAAAAAACATGAGGTTTTAAAAAAGCATCGTAGTAAAAAAGGGTTTCATACGCTTAATAATTACAATGGTCAACACATTTAACAAAAACTGATATTCTTTGTCACAGGATTCGTTTGACTGACGTACAATAACGTTCTCCATTTTTAAACCGTTTTGACCACTTGTGTATTTACTTGTTTTAACGCTCTACAGTAATATTTATCTATTATTTACAAATGAAAAAGTTGTTCTAAATGTCTGTTCATAGGTCCTACACAGTCAACTGTATATGTATGTTTCTGCTTAACAACAAACAAATCAACTAACTACTCACAGGACCAACGGTTAACAATTTTGTTGGAAGAAAGTCTTCTTTTATGAGCTAAAAACATCAAACAGGATCCAGCACCAATGCAAGTAGGTATAACAGATAAAAGTTAAAGCCCGTCAGTGACACAGAGTTGTGCTGCGTATTTACAGCGCTAGAACCCTGCTTTTGATACCTGCAGTGAGCAGAGCAAACAGATAGACCTTTATGCAGCTTTATGCTTAAGTATAACACAATCAATCAATCAAAAGATAAAAGTAAAACGCAATTGAATCCACTCTTGGAAATTTTGTTTCAGTTCATGTTAAATCGTCAACGTACCAACAAAGTTTTGAATTCCTCAAAATCTATTATAAATAGTTAACCAGGCATAGGGCTCATAAGCAGTGGAAGGTAACGATATTTACTTACTGATCTTATATTTTTCAGACAGTTCATAATCTAGAACTCAACTATTTTACATCAACACAGAATGAGAAATAGCAGAATAACGTTTACGTAACTTTCAAAATAATAACGTAATTACATTTTTTTAAAGTAAGTGTTACTGTGAATGTAAACCAAAAATTTGTGTCAGAAAGAATTGACCTCAAAAAATAGTTATTGTTTATTTAAATACGAGGGTTTTATTTCTATAGCATGCTTCGACTTTGGAAGCACAATTT
Source organism: Tachypleus tridentatus (assembly GCF_004210375.1). Taxonomy (NCBI): domain Eukaryota; kingdom Metazoa; phylum Arthropoda; class Merostomata; order Xiphosura; family Limulidae; genus Tachypleus; species Tachypleus tridentatus. Next base: position 129,099,893 of record NC_134832.1, on the reverse strand, counting down.
CTTAACATAAGGAAATAGAGTACATGCTAACGTTTCACTTAACTAAAACTAGAATCTCCAATCATCTCTTAAGTAACACTGACTTTATATTTGTATTTGATGTGGCTGTTTTGTAGGCATTTAAATGTGCTATGCTGATAAAAATCGAATAATGTGTACATTCGACATGACAGAAAAGTAATTTCTAACGCCAAGAATAACTAAGAAATAATTTAAATAAACGTACCCACTAAACTGTGTATGATCGCTACTATTACTTTTTGTAAGGTGATACTGTAGACCAAATAAAAAGAAATAATCTGTGCAAGTTTCAATGTGTATTATTGTACTTATTATAAATCCTACTTTCACAATCTAAAACTGAATCATCTATTAAAACATACCTTTTCTGTACGAACGAAGTCACTATATTACTGACAAAGACAGGGGTTCAATTCCCCTGGGTGGGCTCAGCAGATAGCCCGATTTGGTTTGCTATAAGAAAACCACACACACACACTCGTGTGTCTTTTCAAAATAATCTTTATTTGAGCTACAGATACAAAAAAAAGACTTTAAATCAACATAGAATGAGGAATAGCAGTATTACGTAACTGTTTTTTATTTAAATTACATAAATTTTACATAATTTTATTTTTTCTTTAAACGTTTATTCAATTAGTGATTTTAACATAAATATCAATTTTTCACATAGAGCCATGAACTTCAAGGAAGCAGCCATGGAGATGGTATTGTTCTCAGATAACATCAGCAAACACTATAAATTCGATTAATATTAGTACACGTAAATTTGAAAGTAGTAAATATTAAGTTTAATTCAAATTAAAAATAGACTTTTTATGTTTCCCAAAATTTCAATCTCTTTATAATGCGATAAACTACATTTTAAATTTTACTCGTGTTTGGCCTTGGTTGTTCTTCCCGGGTGATGCGTTGTCTATGAAGTAACCATTGGTAAGTGAGATTTTCAGTTTATTTATTGCGCCACTCAGAAGAACACGTAATGGTGTATCCTAGTTTCGACACAGATTGAAACAGAATGCAATTATATAATGCCTTTACAAACTTATAATACTTTTTAAAACACATAGACACCTTCCATCCAAGATTTATAAATTGTTTGTCAGCCTTTGGTTTCACTTTTGGTAAAATTCACATCAAACTTTTCTTTGAGCCGTGAATCGTCATTAATTATCCACGATCAGTAAATTCCGTTTGAAAGACTAAAGTTTCATCAATGCAGCTGATGAAATCATCCTTACGCTCTTTTTGAAATTGAAGAAGAGTGAGGTTTTGTGAAACAAGAACTTCTGCTTGTTCAGTTTCATAGAATTTAATTTCTTGTAGGAATGTATTAATACTCTGATCGTCTTCAGGAATAATGAAATGTTTTGTCTTTATATAATGAATGAACAAAGGGAACATGGTCCCACCTCCTTCAAACTGATACCGTGTTTCTCCGAAAATAAGACAGGGCTTATATTAATTTTCACTCCAAAATATGACACTAGGGCTTATTTTTGGGGGATGTCTTATTTTGATATATTAAAAAAATGAAGTTACAAAGTAAAACTATTAAACTAACCATTTAAAATAAACTATTATTAAACTATTAAACTAACTGATTAATACTTAAACAAACTAATTAACTAACTATTAAACTAATTAATAAATTATTTTTTTTATTTCTTTCCTCTTCCTGCCACTCTTAACTGCCTACTTTACATTTGGAGAGCGTTTCAACTGGAATCCTGTGTCTGATCCCATCGATACTCAAACGTATAGTTTTTATTCCTTCAGGAAACATGGAAATATATCAAGCTATAGCAACTTATTTTACCTGAGATTCTTATTTCCCAAAATCCTATTATTTTATTTACTATCGTTCATTAACTTGTCTTGTAGTAACTATATTTCATAAATGTGTATATATATTTCCGTATCTAAGCATTACTTTTTAATTATTGTTACGTAATACATTGTTTTATCAGTAAACGACAACAGCCAATATTACTTAAGCATTTACAAATATTATTGTCGAGTGAAACAATAACTGTCATTGAATAACTTTTCCTTCCACGTTTCCTCATTTGTTGACCAATCAATACAAAGGTTTGGTCTTCTCGTCGTTCAGTGAAGACGTGTTTTGCTTGAGCTCCGCGTCTACATTTTTTAAGATTTTTATAATATAGTTTCCTTTCCCTTGAGTCTTATTGCAAATTAAATCCTTACAGTTATTATTTTAAGTTAGATAAGCTAAATTATTTGCTGTTAAATTTAATATTAAGATTTGTTTTTTGCGCGGACCATTATGTCTTCTCCTGTAGGGGTGGAAGATGACATAATAAGGGGTGATGATATATGTGATATGAAATCATGTATGAAGCGTTCTGTTTTTTTTGTGTCTTGATAATATCGACTACGGGGTACATCCCGGCAAATATGTGCAGAATATGGTGATGCATCAATCTCGGCAATTGTTCCAAGACCTGCAGGATTAGAAGTTACCTTTGTTTTGCAGTGATGCTGATTCAGCTATGGATGATGGTGTTGTTATTAACAGTCAGGATTGTGATGTACTTGGTGTCGCTAATAAAGTTGTAACGGTTTCATTATTCAAAGTACAAGAATACATAACGGATAATCAAATTAAGGACAAATTAATCGAACTAGGTTGCACTCTTAAGAGGTCCGATTGTGTGGAAACGAATTAATGGTATCTCTATAGGAATTAGGCATGTACGCGTTCAGATACCAACAGGTGTATCATCTCTACCGTATGCTATACGCTTTATAGATCCAGTTGGAAATGCTGTATTCTTTCTATCAGATAAAACACAATGATCAGGTAAAAGTGTGTAATAGATGTATGGTCGATGATCATTTGTACAGCAGCTGCCCTAAACGTTAATGTCGGACATGTTGATAGATCGTTTTGCGCAAGATTGTAATAACGATAATAATGAACGTACTAATATCGAAAAAGAAACGCCTCCTGAATTCACCGACACCCCCATCGCTTCCGAAGTGGAATCGCTTGTTTTAATTAGTCAAGTTCCTAACGTACAATCGTTTGTTGAGAGCACGAGACATGAAAAACCGTTGGAGATTGTTCTCGCCATTGTTACAGAATCAGAAGTTATAATTTCTACCGAAAGTGGAAAAGAAGATAATGTTATGCACTACGCGAATGCAACAAGAAAAAGGCTATCGATTGATCTTAATGAACAACAAGAAAATATTAAAGTAAAATAGGTTCGTTTCAAGAAGAATAGCAGGAAACATAATCAGAAAGATATTACTAACACAATGTAATTTTCCAGTTAAAATTATGTACTGTTAAAGTTAACGGGTTATCTGATATGTCTAAGCTAGAAAATGTTTTAACCTTCCTTAAAAAAGAGAAAATATGATATTATTTGTTTACAGGAAACATTTTGGTATGATGCTTTTGTTGATCAAGTTAAGTTACAGTGGGGAGGGGATATCTCTGACCATACTGAATTACACAGAAAAGGTGTTGCGATTTTTTATTCGCAGAGGTTTAGATATTAGTGATATTAATTATCATATTAGTGGAGTAGGTCGTAAGATAGTTTTATCATTTACTTATAGTGCTAAACATTTTACAGTATTTAATATTTACGCACCAAATTCTTCTGCAGAACGCTGTTCATTTTTCAATAACTTAAAATTTGATATACCTTCTGATTTTTTCATTATAATGGGTGATTTCAGTTGTGTTTTAAACGAAGGGTTAGTTTAAAACCCATTTCATCACATTAATGACAGATCCCGAACAGTATTGCATGAAGTTTTAAATTCATTTGATACAGTTGATCTTTACCGTTATAGTTTTCCAACTAACCGCGAATTCACTTGTTCTAAATAATCTGTGGTAATTTGTGTCGGTCTCGTATAAATAAAATACTGGTGTCTCAACAAAGTCTGTCCCGTTTTACGAAAAGTGGCCATGTTCCATTTCCTTACAGTGATCATAATATAGTTGAATGTACAGTTAATTTTTCTTGTACTCCGCGAGGGCCTGGTGTGTGGTTGTTTAATAATAAATTACTAGAAAATGTGAACTATACTAGAAATATTGAATTATTGATTGAAAGAAGTAAACGCAGAAAAACTTATAAAAATGATTTAACCGCTTGGTACGATCAGTTATTTAGTGATATTTATCTTGTTACCCGTAAATATGCAAAACAAGAAGCTCAAAACTGTAAGTATAAGCTTGCACGACTTGAAAGTTATGTAGGGAGAACAGTTGTCGAAAGACGCTCAACGTGATCCTAAGTATGCCTATTACTTCAAAGAACAAATAAATGATCTACAGCTAGCCAGTATATAAGGGGCCCAAGTTCGGGTACGTGTTAGAGGGAGAAAGGAATACACGGTACTTTTTTCGTACAGAAAATAACAGACAGTAAAAAATACATTCGGAAATTGTATGATGAAAGTAATGTGCCTTGTACAGCTATAACAGATATTTTAAACTGTGTATATTCTTATTACCGGAACTTGTATGAATACAGCGATATTGACCGAGACTTTAGGTTTACATTCGTGTCTAAATTAACTAAACAGTTGTCTACCGTCGATCGAGAACTTTGCGAAACTCCCATTACATTAGAGGAAGTATTAAATACATTGAAAGGAATGAAGAATGGTAAATCTTCCGGTCTCGATGGCTTCACCACAGAATTTTCCCAGATTTTTATGCCTCTTTTTGTGGACGATTATGTCAAGTTGTTAAATCAGATGAAATCGCAAAACCAGCTACTACCAGTTATGAGAAAAGGGTTAATAGTTTTGCTCCCTAAGGGAGGCGACAATACTAGATTACAAAACTGGAGACACGTAACTTTGCTGTCTCTGTCGTACAAAATTATATCCCGTGTTCTGGCCTTGAGTTTGTCAGGTGTTATTGCTAATGTCGTTTCTATAGATCAAACATGCTGTGTTCCTGGTAGGGATATCATAACCACTCCACTGACGTTACGTTCTATAATGGAATATTTGGGTTCTAGTCTCTGTTGATCAAATGCAAGCATTTGATAGAGTTGATCATTCATACGTGTTTGCAGTTCTTTCTTGAATGGGATTCGGTACCAATTATTGCAATTGGATAAGATTATGTTGTACCAACATCACTGGTCTCGTTAAATGTAATGGATATCTGACAAAGGAATTTACTGTTTTTAGAGGGATGAGACAGGGATGCCCTTTATCTGCATTATTGTATGTTCTCTGTGCGGAAATTTTCAGAGAAGCCTTGGTACATAACTCACAAATTCGAGGTATTTCTCTCAAATACAGTAATATCTGTTCGACTTCACTGGTATACGTGCATGCTGACGATACTCGGATAACAATGTCTGACGCTGACTCTCTTATTGCCATACAAGAAACGTGTAACGATTATGAACGGGCATCTGGTAGAGAAGTGAAGTGGGAAAAAGTAAAGGTACGTGATTGGGCTCATTAGCTGATAACCAGGAATTAAAAATGGGTAAATTGGTTACAGGAAATGACCCTTTACAAATTTTGGGTATTCAGTTCCATACAAATGCGGCATAAATGCATGAACTAAACTGGGAAGTATTGTGTCGGAGAATAACACGCATGTTGGTTGCTTGGAGATATCGGAGTTTGTCATTGAAAGGCAAAGTTATTGTTGTGAACGCGTTAACTTCCATCACTATTTGGTATTATCTGATGGTCTTGCCGATGGAAAACAGGATTTATCTGACAATTAAAAATGATATTTTACGGTTTATATGGAATGGTGGAGTACATAAATGTGTTATGAAATTTTGGTATCTTCGAAAAACAAAGGTGGTTTCAATTTAACACACGTCAAGACGAAAAAGGCGGCGTCTAGGTTAAAATGATTCTTCAGATTTTAACACATTTCCATCTCTGTTTATCCTCTTTGCCCATCTTTTAGGCAAGTATGGTGATTTAAATCTTGGGTACGATGTGTGGTATTGTGACATGATGCATGATGAATGTTCGTACATTTCATTGTGAAGTATTAGAGTTTTGTAAAACACTCGTTAGGTGTCGTCGAATCTTCCTAAATAACACAGAAATTGTTTTCCGGCAACCACTGTTTCTCAATGTTTTTGTTCCCACTATGATATTAAGCACATTATACAATAAAAATTTTATTAGCGCGGGAGTAATTCGCTTAAGGGACTTCACTTACGAATTTGTCCCTCGTTGGCTTCTCTTAAGAACTATTATCGAGTTATGTCAGGATCTATCTGAAAGTGTGATACCTATTCAAGTCAGACAGTATTACAAAAATTTATATGATGCTATTCCAGAAGAATGGAAAGACTTAGTTGGAAGAGAGATTCCCTCAATAACAGGTACGACAAAATTTATTTTGTTTATAATCGCCTTCGCCATTTTGACATGTGTAAAATTCACGCGTCTTCAAATTGTACGTCAGTCGACACTAATTCACCGCCATCTTCCCTCTGTATTCTCTCCCTACTTGTTATTACTTCATTGAGAGGTGTGTACCAATTTATTAGTTTTCCTTCTTTATCATGAACATCTTTTGAACAGATTAGTGTTATAGTAGAAACATGTTCAATTTTGGTCTACTGTAGAACATGAAGCAAGCAGTAAACTAACGTAAATGTACATTAATTAACTTAAATCATCCATAGATAATTATTCTTGTTTCCACTGTACGCCTTATATTTAACTTTCTTTTCTGTTTCTAAGTGAAATATCGCTGTTACTATGAGCATAAATTATTGTTGTTTGAGAGACGTCATGAACTGATCTGACATTGTTAAGTGAAAAAACTTGATTAACAACAGTGACAAAGGTATTGTTGGTTTTATTAATTTAATGCAAAGCTACACGAGAGATAACTGCGCTAGCCATCTCTAATTTAGCATTGTAAGAGTAGAGGGAAGACAGCTAGTCATCACCACCCACCACCAACTCTTGGGATATACTTTTACTAACGAATAGTGAGATTGACTGAAACATTATTACGCTCCCAAGGGTGAAAAGGCGAGCATGTGTGGAAGGACTGGGATTCGTCCCTCGACCCTCAGATTACGAGTCGAACGTCTTAACCAATTGGCCATGCCGGGCCTAACACAAGTATTGTTGGCTCAATCACGCTAGAGCAGCTTGCTTTGTTGTTTGGATAAAAATCACATAGACTACGTATAGTATCAGGATGGACACAGCGTTTTGAGAAGTATTTTGCTTCTCATTATTATTGGTATATAGCAGCTGATGCGCGTCGTTAGCAAAAGTCCCCCAGTGGCTCAGCAGTATGTCTGTGGATTTACAACGCTAAAAAGCGGCTTTCGATACCCGTGGTGGGCAGAGCACAGATAGCCCATTGTGTAGGTTTGTGCTTAATTCAAAACAACAACATCGTTGATAAAAAAAAAGCACTTATTGCTGTTAATCACACTTTTGTTTAATTTTACTAATACTATTTAGTATTAACACGTTTTAGAAGTATTCTTCAAAGCATGCAATGATAGCTGGACTTAATTACAAAAAGAACTATTTTGAACTGTATTCCCGCCGTGGGTAAATCGCAGACATCCCACTGGAAAGGATTGTACTTAATCTGACAAATCTATACGACAAAATAAAAAATAATGGTTAAAAATTAATTAAATACCAACTCAGTGAATAGTGGGATTGCACACGACATTATAACTCCCTCACCTCTGAAAATGCTCGCATGTTTCATGTGACGGAGATTCGAATCCAAGTTAATTACGTGTTCCGACATTACGCTTCTTGCTCTTTATTTGCTGTTAAGGTACTTTTGCACCTAGCATTTTAACTTGTTCATTTTTCAGTTAAACTACCAATAAATTGAGAAGAATAACACCCAAAAACTTGAGAATAAATTAGTTAACAAACTTGTGTCAGTGTAAGTTACTATGAATGAATTCTTTCGTTAATGTATTTTTTGTTACTGTGACATTTCAGTTTTTGAAACGTTCTTTTATATTTCTATAAATGTTTAATTTAATAAGTATCCTCATAGGTACCTCTCTTCGTCTTTGAAGTGTGTTCTTGGTTAGTAGAGTGACGTCCAAATAACTTTGTTGAATTTCGCGAAAAACTACTTGAGAGTTATCTGCGTAAGTGAAGTGATAGAGCAAGAGGAATGTATCTCAGAAGGGCTGGTATGGGTATTAACACTTTTATTGACAAGTCGAGAACAAAGTTTCGACCTTAACTTTATTCTTAACCTGAAGATGACCTAGGAACACTGGACATTAACGGAGATATCTGAGATACATTTTTATTTCAAATGGGTTTCTCGTCATCAATAGTAAGAGTAAATACAGCTAGTAAACTTTACACACCAGCAACTATTAGCCAACAAATAGAGGAAATATCTGTCAGAATATAAAGCCTGTAAAACAATACTTTTTGAGGTGAGTGGGTGTTTTCTTATAGCAAGAGCCTCATCGGGCTATCTACTGAGTCCACGGAGGGGAATCGAACCACTGATTTGAGCGATGTAAATCCGTAGACATACTGCTGTACCAACAAGGGACGACACTTTTTTATTTACGTTGAGTTGTTCAGCGCCTTATGTATTATTTTACTTTAATTATCTGTTTGAGGAAAGAAGCATAATTTCGAATGAGAGTTTGGTAGTTAGGTAATCAGTTCCTCTACTCGCTACAATTTGACCGTGCTACGGCCATCAGACTGTTATATAAAGTTAAGGTTTTTTCTTTGGAGGGCCAGCATGGCCTGATGTTTAGTGCACTAGTTTCGATACCTGTCAACTGCGTGATCGAATCCAATCATAAAATATGATCGCCCTCTCATTCGTGTGTGTGTGAATAATCATGTGACGAATCATCCCATTATGAGTTGGTGATGGGTAGTGTTGCCTAACTGCCTACCTTTTTGTCTGTCACTACTAAATTAAGAACTCTTAGCGTAGATAGCCCTCGTTTAGCTTTTCGCCAAATCGTAAACAAACGAATCATGATTATCAAAATTGTGTCTCGATAACAGCTCCAATGAAATACAAAAAATTAGAATGTACTTCGTGATGACGAAAAACACACTTGAAGTAACAATGTATTTCTATACGGCTAGTATGGGTATTAAAACTTTTATTAAAATAAAGTAGAGAACAACGTTTCTAACTTCTTAGGTCATCTTCAGATTGACAAAGAGAGTTTGCATACTTGTGCATTTTCTTTTGATGACACTTTACAGCTATGTTTTTGAAGGCTGATTTAATTTCTTTGTGTGCTCCCTTCTTTATACACATAAATTTCATAATAGTATTTCATCACAAGGAACAAAATAATCAAGCTACACAAGTTGCTAGTACTATCACTTTCCATAAATTCATGATATTCGGCAAGGTTCTGACATTCACTGTTTTCACACGTCTTTATGTCTTTCTTGAACCTGTCGATTATTTCATTCAACAAAAAACATCACTCTGATAAGTTGTAGCTGAGAATTTGAGACTGGGCTTTAAATTGCTGTAAATTTGGTTATTACAATGAAACTGAGAGTATATATTTTAATTACTGAAATCTTACACGACTTTAGACTCATGCAATTCACTCAAAAATCTAGGATTTTGTTTGATTGGTTCGTGCAAAGATAGTCGAGAGCTATCTGTTCTAGACGTACCTAATATAGCAGTGATATATCACTGGGAATGGAGCTAGTCAACATTGTTCGCTGACAGCGTTTGGGGCTGCTTGTTTACAAAAGAATTGTGGGATTTGCCGTCAGTTTAAAAAGCTACTATGGCTAAAAGGGTAATCGTCTTCGGTGATGTGGATCCAAACCCGCGATTCGCAGATTACGAGTCGAATGCACTGATTCACAGGCTATGCAAGGCCCTAAAAACGCAAGAATTAATATCACAGTCTATTGGCAGTAACAGTAATACGACGAAGTTGTTGTTCATGTGAAGTTTGTAGCGGTTAGAGGAGTTGATTGTTTAACTCAATTATAAAATATTGTATACGGTAGGAATGAAATTATTATTAACACAATACACGTTTATATGTTTCTTTGTCCAATTTAGCAATATAGTATGCGCAGAATACGATAAATTGCCATGTCGAAGGTACCCAGTGATTCAGGCTTAACCGACCATAATTTTGAACCAGAAACCAATGAAAAGGCAATAAGTCCACACCATTTACAGTCTGAACAATTTTTCTTAAAGAAATAGTGGGATTAGCTGTTACTGTTATAACGCAAACATAGCTGAAAGAACGAAGCATGGTTAGTAGCACCACTTCTCAAACAAAATAAGAACATTGTCGCCCTTTCGGTCATAAGGGCGTTATAATCTAACATTCTGTTTGTTACGAATAGCTCAAATGTTGGCGGTGACTGGTATTGACTAGTTGTTTTCCCTCTAGTCTATCACTTTAAAATTAGAGACTGCTAGCACAGATAATCCTCGCAAAATTAAAACAAGCAATGAATCTCACAGTTCTTAGTACCCGATATGGATTATCTCGCTTCCTTACAGACTCGTCATACTGAATAATACAAACTGCAAGACAGCCCAGGGGTAAAAGTATCAATAAATAACTAGCTATTAAATCTGATAGAAAGAGTGCTCCAGCTGCAGGTGATGAAAATAAACCTTTTCCATGTTATCTGCCTTTACCAGAAGTCCATTGAGCAGCTCATCCGCAAACTACCGTTCAACAAACTAGTGAGAAAAATAGCTCAGGACTTCAAGACTGACCTGCGATTCCAGAGCTTCACCACCATAGCTTTTCAAGTAGCCAGTGAGGCCAACTTGGTGGGCCTGTTCGAAGACACCAACCTCTGTGTCATCTATACAAAAAAGAGTGACAATCATGCCGAAAAACGTCTGGTTTACCCACCGAATCCGAAGAATACGGACCTAATTAACGAAAGCATTTGCGGCCTATTCCTCACTTCTCTAAACGAACTGCCAGTTTTAAGGTCACAAAAAGGGAAGAGAACAGCCATTACCAGTGAATCAGACTATGGGACTGTAGGTTTTTGCCCATGACCAGTTACTACTAAACAAAATATCGCCTTGCACTTTGTCGCCGTGGGCATGCTATAAGAATGACAATCAAATATGAGTAGCTCAAGAGTCAAACATAAATTTCAATCAAGATTAAATTGGAGGAATTAGTATTTAATTTACGTTACGCTAAAATTGACATTTCCCAAGAGGGAAAGCAGATAGTCAGTATATAGCTTCCTCCACTGTTAGTTGGGTTACTCCAAGTGTGCCCGGCCTAACTAGGTTGTTAAGGCGCTCGACTCCTAATCTGAGGGTCGTGGGCTCGAATCCCCGTCCCACCAAATATGTTTGCCCTTTCAGCCTTGGGGGCGTTATAATGTGTGGTCAATCCACTATTTGTTGGCACAAGAGTTAGCGGTAGGTGGTGATGACTGGCTGCCTTCCCTCTAATCTTATATTGCTAAATTATGGAAGGCTAGCGCAGATAGCCCTCGTGTAGTTTTGCGCGAAATTAAAAAACAAACAAAAACAGTCACGATCATAAGACACTCATAGCTTTTAAATGCGAAGTGTAATAAGTTGTTTGATTGTTTGGTTTTCGTTTTGTTGCAGCATCAGATGCCAAGCATAGACCCTCTGGTCCAAAATATAACATGCTAGTCATTAAATCACACCGAGCCCCATATTACAGTTAGTTCTCCTGATTACTACCGAGATTCCTGAGTAGCTTTAAAGTACACAATGAATGATTTCACTAAATTGTGTTGCTCAGTTCTTTACACTTATTGTAACAACAGGTAAAAATATCATATTAATCAATATAACACAATAAGTGTACTACATCGGTAATTAACTTTGGATAAACAAGTAAATAACGTAAAATTTTCTTCTGATATCATTAAGTTATAACCTGTCTGCCCATCGAAACACGAACCATTTGTTCTCATGTCAATTTTAGTGGAGTTGACACCTGCAGTATATTCATGTTCAAATGGGAAGGGTAACATTTTACAAAGTAATTATTAGAGTACCAGAATAAAGTCATATATTACTACAGTATTTCAGAGTAGTTTTCAACATAAACATAAAAATATGTACTAAAAACTGTTCGATGAAGTTGTGTTTTCAATCATATACTATAGTAACAGAAAAAAAAACTTTCTAAGAACTTACAAGGTTTGTCAAGGAAAATTAGACATTCAAGTGTACACTTTCAATCTTTATTGGTTTTTTTCTGACTCTAAATTCAACTAATGCTTGTTGTCCCTTTCTAAAGGCTCGAAGTCCAATCACTAGCTTCAGTCAATCATGTTTAATTTTAATATTCAATGACAAAATAAAGAAAAAGTACTTGTAATATATATGTACATATGAATAAACTTATAACAAGTGAAAGTTTAATATTAAGAGCACAATATTGATATTAATGGATACATACCTGTGCTGAAAGATACTTGGTGCTGTAAATAAGATAAAGTTTAAACGTTCACGAACCATGAATCAGATATTAATGCCCCTTCAGATTTTTCATCACTTGCAAATATTGTAACATGTTTCTTTGATGTATCTTTATCATAACCTGAAGCAATCTTGCTCATGTTTTTCCGCCATTCTTGCGTTCTTTACGTCATTACTTCTCGTGCTGTTTTGTTTTGTTTTTTTGCTTACCGTCTGCTGATTGGTTAATTCTCTTTGTTTTGCTTTAACAGCATATACGTTTCTCTCTTATTTCTATGTCGGGGCCTTTTTCTCACGTTTAGGGATCATTTAAATAGCATAATAAATATCTAATTCATTAGGGATAATCTTTTCAGCTCCAGGTGGTTTTTCTTCTCGCTTTGTAAAGGCAAAAAGACCCAAAGACACGGTTTTTCAGAACTTTCCATTCACATCGGGCTTTTTTATTCCCATTGAAGAAACAACAAAGGATGCTGCACAATCATCACAAAAATAAATATATAAGAATTACATGTTTCTATTAATAATAGAAAAGTGTATAATTTTTTAAGCATAACGATATCTTATTTTAATATCTTAAACTTTTAACTGAATAAATACGATATTTCTTGCATTTATAATGTATTTTCATATAAAATGATAACGTTTAAAATTTGCCAACTGATTATATATGTTTTAGAGTTTAAATGGATAACCAGCATAGAAAACATAACGCCTCTTATATTATTTGACCTCATCACTAGTAGTTTTATTCCACTCAAGGGGATTCAGTTAGTACGCTGTCAGATGCAAATAAGAATATTCAGTTAAACTTGTTAGACTTGATGCACAAAACGGTGTTAGTTCGTACAGAAGGAATGCATTTTGAACAAGTTGCTGATACAGTGGAGCATTGATATGGTTTGGTTTGGTTTTGAATTTCGCGAAAAGCTACACGAGGGCAATCTGCGCTAGCCGTCCCTAATTTAGCAGTGTAAGACTAAAGGGAAGGCAGCTAGTCATCACCACCTACAGCCCCTTCTTGGGCTACTCTTTTACCAACGAATAGTGGGATTGACCGTCACATTATAACGCCCCTGCGGCTGAAAGGGCGAGCATGTTTGGTGCGACGGGGACTCGAACCCGCGACTTTCAGACTACGAGTGGAGCGCCGTAACCACCTTGCCATGCCCGGCAACTCCATTTATATGGAGTTGGTTGTATAGAATCGGCAGTGTTCAGGCCTGAGCGATATGAAATTACATTTAAAGAACTATCGTATGCACAGATATGCATGGATATGGGTATTAAATGTGGAGAAACATTATTACCAACGAACGGAATGGTGAATAAAGTGGTGACAGTGTCCATATTCAATGTACTACCATATACTGACGATGACCAGATAGTTAAAAAAAACTGAAGAATTTGGACACCAATTTAGACAAAATAGAATCAGTAAAAGAATACACTGGAAGAAAACTAAGATGTACACAGCAACTGGAATATTTCGTGTAGTGTTTCCATCAGACGAATCGTCATTACCTTATGTGGTAATATTAATTGATCCATTAAGCCGTGTTGGTTATTACAACATTAAACATAACGACTTACACAAAGTATGGAATTTACGTTTATCAGAATAAATCATCTTTTTGGTGATTTTCCTGAGTTTCAGTGCTACAGCTGTCATAATAATAATTATTATTATTACAACAGACGTTGTAATAATTATTGTAACGCACAAAATCCTAAACACCCTTGTTCAAAGTGTACAAAGTCAGACGGTAGTGTTTCGCATGTGGAAGGCCGTGACCTGGAACTAGTTGGAATAAAAGAAGACGGACTTATAGAGAACGCGAATATTATTAACAATGACAATGATAGAATAAATCGTAAAGGAAATTGAAATCAAAACGTTGAATGAGAGTAGTGATATAAAGAAACAGAATGGTGATCTATCTATTGTACAGGACACCACTTTAGAAGAGATGGAGGTATTTCCGTCATTTGCAGGAAGTAAGGAAAAATTAATGGATGAAGCCGAAGATAATGTAACAGATACTGTACTGGTTTCTGAAGCGAGAAGTGAAATGACAACATATATGGGCAGTGTTTGAAACTATACGACGGATATGATAGTTCAGTCTGAATTATCGGATAATGGTAAGAACGAGGAAGATACAGAAACATCAAATAGGACTTTGATTCTACCAACGAAACGAGTACACGAATGAAAAAAAGAAAATCATCAAGGGTAAGATATCTCTGAAGAAGAAGTTAGTTAATTATACATAGTAATAATGCCCTCCATCGATATATAATGGTTCGCATGGGAACATTAAATATTTGTGGAGGTAAAGTTAAGTGTACCATAAATAGGTTGAAACATTGGTTTATCTCTATGCGATATGACACCTTATGTGTATAAGAAACATATTGGAACAGTTATGATATTCCAAAACTTATGGAATGTTAGTATATATATAATTATTTTTGTGTTGATGATAGAAATGGGGTATCTATATTACTTCGAAAAAGTATGGCTATTACAATTAGTAATATATATGATGAGAATAAGAATGGTCATATGTTTTGTATAGACTACGTAATACAGAATGTAACAGTATTCGTATGGAACATTTACAGCCCGGATGCTTCCCATACGCGATACCTATTTTTTTCAAGAATTGCTCACAAAACCACCTAAAAACAATATAATACTCTTGCTGGGGGATTTCAATTACGTTTTGGAAACCCATTTACATAAGAATTCTCCGACTTATAATAACGATATATCTCGCATTAGTTTGACAGATTCCACGAGAAAATTCCATCCCACGGAGAAGCAATATACATGGAAAAGAATCTATCAAGATAAAAATATTCGAGGATAGATAAAATTTTACTTTCCAATAACAACATAAATAATGTGAAATCTTGTTATATCACTGTATGCACATTTACAGACCATGGAGGGCAGTAACATGTAACCTTGATTTTCTTCGGTTACCTGGAATTTGGATTCTCGATAATTCGATATTACGAGATGAGGAATATCGAGTGTGTGTATAACAAAGCCACATCAGACTATCTGCTGAGTCAACCGAGGAATATCGGGTGTGTGTATAACAAAGCCACATCAGACTATCTGCTGAGTCAACCGAGGAGTATCGAGTGTGTGTATAACAAAGCCACATCAGACTATCTGCAGAGTCAACCGAGGAGTATCGAGTGTGTGTATAACAAAGCCACATCAGACTATCTGCTGAGCCAACCGAGGAATATCGAGTGTGTGTATAACAAAGCCAC
Organism: Tachypleus tridentatus; assembly: GCF_004210375.1. NCBI lineage: Eukaryota > Metazoa > Arthropoda > Merostomata > Xiphosura > Limulidae > Tachypleus > Tachypleus tridentatus. Next base: position 129,084,127 of record NC_134832.1, on the reverse strand, counting down.
ATCAGACTATCTGCTGAGTTCACCGAGGAGTGTCGAGTGTGTGTATAACAAAGCCACATCAGACTATCTGCTGAGTTCACCGAGGAGTGTCGAGTGTGTGTATAACAAAGCCACATCAGACTATCTGCTGAGCCCACCGAGGAATATCGAGTGTGTGTATAACAAAGCCACATCAGACTATCTGCTGAGTCAACCGAGGAATATCGAGTGTGTGTATAACAAAGCCACATCAGATTACCTGCTGAGTCCACTGAGGAGTATTGAGTGTGTGTATAACAAAGCCACATCAGACTACCTGCTGAGCCCACCGAGGATTATCTAGTGTGTGTATAACAAAGCCACATCAGAGTACCTGCTGAGCCCACCGAGAAGTATCTTAGGACGATAAATCGTATTACTGATATTGAAGTGAAGCTTATCAATAAATATATTGCGATGATAGAATGGTACGATAAACTAAAACACAAATTTATTGTATATTTAAAAGGATATTCTATCCGAAAAAAACATTTCTACAAAAAAAAAGGTTAACAAATGATATTTGTCTAGTGAAGGCCAAACGTATCAGAAACATTGTAAGAATTAAGGTCTTAGAAGAAAAAAATATAAATAATTGAATATGAGAAAACAGCAGGTGCTTTCTTAAGAGCAAAGAAGATGAAAAGAGTTCCAAATACTTTTTCAGGGTTGAACACCAAAGACAGGAAAAATACATATATAAATGGTTTAGTAGATGAGGACTATAATACAGAATATTATGCAAATTTATACAAGACTGACTAATTGTGAGACTAGGATATGGATAATTTTATATGTGTGTCATCCACTAAACTAAATAACTTGGGTAAATGTTGGAATGTCCTATCACTGTTATGGATATACAGGAAACACTAAGTGCCCTGAAGACAGGCACGTCTCCTGGGAGTGATAAGCTAACAGTAAAATTCTATCACATGTTTATGCCAAGATTTATTAAAGAATTTCGTCTACTTATATCGGAAATCCACAGAACTGGTATTCTACCAGAAAGTATGAAACAAGGGCTAATAGTTTTATGCCCTAAAAATGGAAATTGTCAATGTCGAAAAAAAAGGTCGTCCAATAACGTTTTTGAATGCTGATTACAAGAGTGTCAGTAAAATATTAGCAAAACGTTTGTCAAAAGCCGTGGATGACTTAGTTTCACCTCATCAATCTGGTGGAGTAAAGAACAGATAAATTTTAGATTGAGCTATTGTTTTAAGAGATGCCATTTATTATGATCAGGATCAGAAAGAACCAGGAATTCTGTTGAAGATTGACCATTCCAAAGTATTTGATCGAGTTAATCGTAAATATTTATTTAAAGTTTTGCACACTTATGGATTAAGCAAATATTTTATTAAATGGGTTTTAATATGTTATTTTGAAATATTTAGTCGTATTAAATTCAATGGTTTTCTCACATCACTAATACCAATAGGTGGAGGAGTACGTCAGGGATGTGCCTTTTTAGCTCTGTTCTGCATTTTAATTGCAGAACCGCTTCACTACAATTTATTGTATCATAAACTTGTACAAGGAATACCTATAACAAATAAAGATGCCTGTCTTCACAATCGGCATGTGGATGGCACCACAACTACGGTAAATGATGTTAATTTTTTAATATGTGTACGACAAATTTTCGGAAGTTATGAAAACGCTTCAGGATCGAAAGTCATCTGGGACAAACCTAAAGTTTTATGGTTTGGTTACTTTAAAAATAGACGTCCAGCTGAGGCGTCAGGGTTCTCAATTTCAAAGAAACGTTTTGTAGTGTAAGGAATTATACTGTAACGATGAAATCGACATGGTTGAACTTAATTGGAATAAGTGTTTAAATAAAGTACGAAAAGTTATCAATAGCTGGTTAAGTAGGAAATTATCTTTCAAAGGTAAGGTATTAATAATTAATTCATTATTATTGTATGGTACGTCCTGACCGTTATATATATGCCTGACAAATATATATAGAGAGATTCAAAACATCAATATTACGTTTATTATGACACTATGGTATTAATTTAATTACTTATGAACATATATATCCAGTGTTGCTAATGGTGACTTGAACTTACATGATGTTAAATTGAAGATACAAGCATTGTGAATTAAATATATATGTAATTATCTGAACACCACCAAATCTAATGCAGTATTGCCTAAATTTATATGGATATCTAAAATTAGATTGGATAGTTTTTAAATGTAATATTCAATCAAAATATATGAAAGGTGTGCCATTGTTTTATAAAGAATTATTGTTGGATTGGTCTGACACAGGTAAACCAGGTTCTATATTTCCAGATAGTCTACAAAGTATTATGAAAGAACCAATATTTTTAGATCCACACATTAAAACTTGACGGTAATTACTTGTACAGTGAACTAATGAATAAAAGTGATATTGTGTGTATTAAGGATTTGTGTTACGAAGTAATGCTAGGATTTAAAAAAAAAAAAGCTATATTAATTAAGTGTTTACTGGAAAATTTTCCATCTTTGACAAATATCACAATTAATAGCTTTGAAAGATATTTTCAAACATTATGGAATGCTATTCCTCAGAGCTGGAGAGAGGCAGATGAGAAGTTTACCTATTCAGTCGAATATGATTTGAGAGTGTTAGCACATACAATTTATGTTCAAGTTAATAATAAGTTGATTGATGCTGCCAATATCTCCGTAAAAAATATTTATAAATATTGTCAAAATTAACTAACTAATAACAGAGTTAAACTTAGTTGGGATTTACTGTTCAATGTTATCGAGGCTCCACAACGGTGATTTATTCAGAGTATAAAGAAAACGTAAAGGGTGATATATGTTATTTACTTTTATATAAATCATTGATAACTAATACGAAACCACAAAATATGAATTTAGTAGATTATGACAGTTGTTGTCTTTGTAGCAAATTTAGTGAAACAATTGAACATCTTTATATGGAATGTGAAGAAACAATGTCTCTTTAGAATTACGTTAAGACTCATTTTGAATTAATCACAAAGAAGCCTGTTAGTATTAAACAATTTAAATTAACAATAATATCTGGATATTACAATAAAGAAAATTCACTACAACCGATGATGTTTTATGCCATCTCATTATTCAAGTATGTTACGTTTACGTCGAGGAAAATAACAAAAAAATGGTAAAACTCCGCTTAATCTTTCTGTATATTATATAGCGAAACTTAAGAATAAAATATATTTTGAGGTTCAAGTTCAAAGACAAAGTACAAATGTTTATCCACTGGTATGTGGATACAGGTGTGGCAGAATTACAAGAATGTAAAATACAAATCAAATTACCATATAGCAAAGTAGTTTATTTTTAATATGAAAGTGAAAAGTTTTCTGTAATATGAAAATATTTTTGAAAATGTCACATGTCTGTATGTACGTATTTCTGTATATATTTACATATGTATTGGTTTTTATCTTTCATCTTGAATGAAAGTAATAAAAAAGCACTCGCTTAACATGTGAGATGCACCGAGGTTGAAACCCGGCATTTCCAATCTATCATTTTCGAAAGGTTCTGTAGTTACTGGATTTTCATTCCGTAAATAACTGTTTGTGTGTTATTAGTTACATATTAATAATTTACTTTATTCAATATAGGATGAAATAATTTATTGTTTTTGAGATATGTGTATTCAACTATGCTTATTTCATCCATAGTTTGATATGAGTGTCTTAAACCCTCGAATTTATATTCTTTCGTTCAGATTATATCTAAAGCTGTGTAACTGGAAACTACAATTCTGAGATGTTCATGGTTTGTATGTTCAACTGATAGCTTGACCAACATGTTTCGTATTATTTGTGAAACTGAAATTACAATCTAACTTACATAACAGAACCAGTTAACTTTCATAACCTTATCCATAACGTTTTTGGTTTTACTGTCTTTTAGCTCAAAATGTCATGCTTATATTTTATTGGTAGTGTTCACACGTGTCTGTATTCTAGCTCAAAAATCAAGTTTTGGTTTTACTGATAGTTTTCACATGTGCCTGTATTCTTGTTCCAAACATCAAGTTTTGGGTTTACTGGTCGTATTCACACGTGTCTGTATTCCAGGTTAACAACGTTGGTTCACGTGTTGTTCACAATAAATGGCTGCAAGTAAAGGTCGAAAATAATGAACATTATGAAATGTTTGAAAAATAACAGTTGAGAACAGCAAGTTTGAACGTTAGTAGATATCTTTCATTTAATGTTAAGGAAAATATTGTTTAATTATAAGCTCGGAATTATAAGTTGTGTATATTTTTGTAATAATGAGAACTAGTAGTGCCTGAACCGCAAATTGTAGCTGGCTGTAGTATGGTTTGTTATTCAGTATAAGCTAGAATGTTTTAAACTGTACATTATTTTATAGAGTATAAAGGTGTGAAAAAATGTATTTGTTTGTTGGATTTAGAACAAAGCCACTTCGAGCTATCTAGTGTAGGTGTAAGAAAATAAATAATTGTTCTCTACAGTATTTTTAATTTTGTAGTTTTAAATGTTCGGTAGTGGGAGTTGCGAGACCTAAAGATAGCGTTGGCATCAAAAGGTTTATAACTTAGGCCAAGAATACCTAGAGTTCTAAGTTTTCTTTTTCATTTGAAGCTAGATTACAAGTACGAGACATTGTGAAGTGATTAGAGTTGTTTCAACAGCATAATTAGATAAAAGAATGTCACGTGGATAGTGTGAACCAGTTTGTGTGTTCGCTATCGCTGTTATTGAGTTGTTTTACGTTAGTTTGCTAGTTCTGTTTAATTTCGTGCAAAGCTACACGAGGGCTATATGCGCTAGCCGTCCCTAATTTTGCAGTGTAAGACTAGAGGGAAGGCAGCTACTCATCACCACCCACCGCCAACTCTAGGGCTACTCTTTTACCAACGAAGAGTGGGATTGACCTTCACACTATAACGCTTCCACGAATAAACGATCGAGCATGTTTGGTAAAAGACTAACCTAGGGTTGGCGATGGGTGATGTTAAGTCGTTACTCTTCTGGTATATCACTGCTAAATTAGGGACGCAGACAGCCCTCAAGAAGCTTTGCGCGAAATTCGAAATAAAGTAAACCAATCGTTTGAACCGATACATGAAAAACAACGATAAAAATATGTTGTTTTAATTTACCTCTAGAAGGCGACTCTAACACCACAACAGTAATAGGAAAGTCTACGTAATCTGTTGGTTCCTCAGTTAAGATCGAACAGCTGTTATTCCAATAGAAAAATAAAAATGCAGTTGAATTAAACATATTAAGATATGCGGTTTGTTTTTCTCCTACAAAACAGAAAAAACAAAAAGTGGCAAACCTACTGTTTATAATTTCAAAACTTTAAACAGCTGAGAAAAAAATCGCAGGGTGCGGTATCTATCAGATGCAACAATGATTTAGTAATAAATCTAAATCGAAGTGAGTTTCTGACGGTTAGGGTTTTGTTTACTATGATTTCATCTGTTGCTTTATGTAAACAGAGTCACAGAGCTTTGTATGATAAATAACGATGCCTACCTGTCCACAGCCTCAGAGGTCAAAATGACCAATATAGCCAGCAAACTGAACAACAACTGGTCTCAAATTGAAAAAGGCTGATTTTTTGGTAATGTGAAACCTAGATATCTATTATTTAAATTTCTTCTCTGTGTGACGACTTCTAATATTTCTATCCACGATCAATTGTGTGTTAAAATGATTTCAGAACTTCGTGGAGCCTTTCATTTGTACTCTTTCCCTTCCTCTCTCTTTCTTCTACGTATTCATACCTGCTCCCTAACTCACCTTAACTGAAAAAGGCTGTTGTTTATCTCGAATATGTACCCTCAACTAAATAGGCTTGCTTCACTCGTATCTGTTTACAAGTTTTAAGAGCCAAACTGAAAGAAGAACTGTCTGAGCTGGATAATTTGGTAACATTGAGTTAGTCATTAACATTATGACGAGTTGTGTATGTAACTGCAATGCATTAGAGAGAAGAAAACCTAAAACTTTGCACACATAGTAACGGGATAGTGTGGGTGTTTACCGTGGTACTATGTGTTAGATTTGGCTGAAAAATGTCCAGTTTTTTGCCATATAGCTCTTAAGTCTAATTATTTTTATTCATAAAAGTCTATAGAAAAGTATCATTTTTCTCTCTCTTACTCAGTATACTATTTTCAACATGAACTTGGGAACTCTAAACATTTAAAGTGAACTAAGTTTTGGAAAGAGAAACAGAGAATACTGCAGAATTCGAAGACTGAAAAAGATTAAGATAAAATCACAGTAATAAAATAATCGAATTTGAGAAACTAAAGTCAAACTATTTGTTTTTAAAAAAGGTTGGACTGAATTAAGATTGGAAAATGGTAAAATAAAAACAATTTAAAGAATTGGGGAAGCTATAGAAGTAGTTAAGATAAAGGAGAAACTTAACTGGTGTATTAAGATCTCGGTGAATCACGAGGGACATTAAAATCCTGTAACAAATCGTGTTTATTTTATACTACTTAAAAATAAAGCAAACAATTTTGACTTATATTATTAAGTTACATTAACATACTTTTTTAAATTTAAAAGCTTTTGCAACTGGTAAATACGTAGTATTTTTGCTGGGTAGTTACTGGAAGTGCTTTACAAACATATGAGCAGGTGGTGGGGTATTTTATTCCGAGAAACATGAGCATGCATATGATACACTACTGTATTATCCATCCGAGGCATTAAAAGAATCAAGGTGTATATATGGCTTCAAACAAATAATGTTTATGAAGACAACAAGTTCAATATAAAATAATGAATATACAAGGTTAAGCAACAATTGCAAACCCTTACTCGTTCACAAATGATTCAAAATAACATTAGTTAAGTTGGCAGAATGTATCCAGGTTTATGTACAACCTCAAATAACTGATATATGATTTACGTATATTCCACTTGGTAGGTAGAACATTAACAGAACAGGAATGAATGACAATTGAATACTTTTGTCCTTAAATAATTCAGACTGATATAAAGTGTAGAATACATGAACCGAGTTATACACATTAACTTCAATAAGTGATATTACCAAACATACCTTGACACATGCAGAACACTACATAAGAATAGCAACTGCAGTTTTGTCCATTTATAGATAATTAATAGGTTTCCAAGATCATGCACGTGTCAACATTTATGGATCTTTACACAATGGTTTAATGATAAATTGTATTTTGGTACAAACTATTGAACATACAAATAAAATAGGCAACAAAAATATGAATTAAACTCAGTTTCAGTATAAAAACAACAGAAGGAACTATGTCACTAGAAATGTTCGTGAAAATAAGATAAAGTTGAGTTTTATAATTTATTCATCTGATTCAGAAGTGTTGGTTTCTTCACACTGAGCGAGATGTTCTAGAACATTTCTTCAGAGATCCTGTGTACACAAGGTAGCTAGGTAGTTAATTATTGGCACAATAACAGTGTTGATTGTATCCCTTGTTACAACCACACAAAACTGATTAGTTCATCTTCTGTGGTGAGAGAGCTGTGCTAGCCCTAATGGGAGGTAAGTGGACATCCATTGTCATCGAGAAGAGAAATTGATAGTTTGGTAAAATGTATACTTCCGTTGATTAATGTAGCAAGAGAAACTCTTTAGTGATGTTACATAAAGACATCCTGTGCTGGGTGAGAAGCCTTAAAAGTGTTGTGTTGTCTGTTAGGAACATCTTTGTTCTATCTTCTAATAGATCAGTTTCAGACATTTTCACATTGTCATTATAGACAGTGCTTGACATACTAACTCGTCAGTAATGGAAGATGAACTGCTTTCCTCTGCAAATTTTTCGAGTGCATCAATCTTAATTTTTTAATAACTTTCAGCCACCCTTTCTTACTGGTGAAATATAGATAGTTTATACTGTCTCGTTGCCCCCAGTGGAAGAGTGGTATGTCTGCGGACTTCCACACTAAAAACTGAGTTTCGATACCCGTGGTGGGCAGAGCACAGATAGCCCATTGTGTTGCTTTGTGCTTAATTCTAAACAAAAAAATACTGTCTCGTCCACACAGAAGTGACTGGCATGTTGAAGAACTAGTGTCAAAGCTGAATCAAATGATATATCGATATAGTCGATAACTGGTGCATCCTTTCAGCACAATTTGACATCAGCTCGGGTATTTTAGCTAAAGTGTGTTTCCCAGTGGGATTGTGATATACCTGCAGCTAATTGTGTAGCTTTGTTCTTAACTTCAAATGAATGAACTTCCTCCCTTAACAAAACAAAAATAAAAATACACACAAACAACAAGAAATACTTTAACAGTGTGTATCAAGATGTTTTTCTTATGCGGTTGTTCAAGTTTTCTGATGACATTATCAAGGTAAACTGAAGATAAAAGACAAACTTTGATCCAAACGTTTGCTCTAAAACTGCGAAATGGGAGCTGAAGTATGAGACAAGTTTAAACTTCAGTGTGCTTTAGTGATAGCTGTCTGTCTTAGATGCTTTTAGGTAATGTAGAATCATCTGTCTGCACATATCATGTAAAGATTTGATCATATAATTGAAATGATCAAAACGTAATAGTTGGAAACTAATTTATTTTAGTTTAATATTTTCAGTATATCAATATTTTGATCATTAAATAAGTAGTAAGATAAATATTTTCTGATAATTTTGATTGGTATGTGGGTTTCACGTTTTATGGCACAAAACTATTTGGTTGTCTGCATCCTGATAATATGGGATCAGTCAGTTGTTAGCAGAGACTACAGTATTCATCTACATATGTAGTGAGACAGAGCATGTGATACAGCAATAATTAGTTATAGTCAAGTACCAGATAATGTGATATAAGAATAAGTGGCTAGAGCTAAAGGACTGTAATTTGTATATGAATAAGCCAAGTGCAGTCCATCCAGGGTAAAAACATCTACGGGGAGGGGAAGCACCTTAAGGTACATCAGATTATGCGAAGTACGGTCTATCTGGGCAGAAATCAACTAGAGGAAGTGCCTTGTATAAGGTACAGAGATCAACATGCGAGATCTCTCCAGGCAAAACCCAGGGAAGTGTCTAAGATATATAGGATTAATCCTCATAGTTTACTTGGACAGAAACATACAGTGGAAGCACTTTGGTATTCTGTTGAGTAAGCCAAATACAGTCCAACTGGACAGAAACATCTAGTGGAAGTTGCTTGGATATATAACATTATGACTAAGTGATGCCTACCCAGGCAAAATACATCTGGAGGGAAGCACCTTGAGATATATGAGATTGTGCCAAGTGTGATCTGCCTAGGCACAAAACAACCAATGGAAGGTCCTTGCATAAGATACAGAAATCACAAGTGAGGTCTACCCAGGCAAAACCCTGGGGAAAGCACCTAAGATATATGGAATTAGTCCATGTGTGTCCCACTTGGACAAAAACATACAGGAAAGCACTTTGGAATTCTTCTGAGTAAGTAAACTGCAGTCCAACTGGACAGAAAAGTCCAGTGGAAGCTCCTTGCAAAAGCATGTATATTATGATCAACAAGTGCAGTCAGCCTAGATAAAACATTTTGGGGAAGTGCCTTGAATCCAGAACAGTATATTATTCCTTATTCAGTAATTATAATGATGACAGTCTTTTCCTTGCTGATTGAGTACTTATAAGCAAAAATCCCTATCTGCTTTAGTCATGAAGTCCATGAGTGATGGTGTTTTATATAAAATAAATTGACAATAAAAGTTTGATATATACATGTAAACACACATACCAATGGGAAGGCATCCAGTGGTATTGCAGAAATACTACATATCTACACTGAGCACTTATAAATATATATATTTAGTACAAAGACTTAATATTAACCATATCAGATCAGGAAACATCCACCACTAGGTGGGATCCTGAGATATGATGTATATTAACTGAAAAAGATAATAACAGGTCAACTTACTCCAGTCAAGGGAAAACAGATGTCTGGAGAATTTCTACAGGAGGAAGGTGATATGTGAACAAGAAAGACATAGCCAAGTCATGAAGAATGTGTGCTATGCATGTATTGGAAGCCGACCCCACACCTGTTTGAATGATCTCCTCTGATGGTTGACAAATTCAAGCAGCTAAGGACATAGTTAAGTGACTGATTTGGTGCAATGAAACACCATGCAACCAGCAACATAATAAATAGGCAGGAACAGGAGCCACAAAAGGAGACAGCACAAGACACATAATGCAAGGAACACATAAGACAGAGAAGACAATCCAGATCCAAATGTGTGTACCTGTGGAAAATAAATGGTAAGGAAATGAAATAAAAAGCAAAATAACCTTCATAGGTAGCAGCACATAAATACAGATAAAGGATAACATAAGAGGAATGGTGAAGGGTATGGGAAACATTAATGGCATAAACATTGAAAAAAATAATCACAAGCCAAGAGGAGAAGAAAATAAGTCTAAAAGAAAAGACAGTACAAGGAACACATAACAATGGGTTCAAAGGGAGAACCAGACAGGACATTAATAACAAGACTAAGATCACAATCTGGAAGAAGAAAAGGACATGGAGGACAAACAAGTTGAAAAGAACAGAAGAGGAAGGAAATAATCAAGGAGTTGAAAGCCTCACAGAACTAGAATAAATGAAATATTTGACAGAACAGCCTAATAACTAGCAACCATTGATATGGAGAAACTATATTCAAACAATCAAGTAAACAATTTGGAAGGATGAGGAACAGAAGGACAGAAGCCACAGTGACAGTACCACCATCTGAAGGTAAGTCAACATCTCTGGTACAAAAAACAATGAAGAAGACCAAATGGTATGGGTAAGTAGGTGAGGAAGAATGCAGAATCTATGCGTGAATATGGAATTTGGTGATGCTTGGATGAAATATGTCTAATTGTGGTTGTAGGAGGAGCAACCTATACAAAAGTAAGGACAGGGCTGCTGTTCCAGTATGGACCAGAGCAGAGAGAGCCACAAATTTAAAGCAATAAACAGCAAAACAGCAAGAACTGATCTGAACAATGAAAGTGACCCAAGAAACTAGTCTGAGAGAAGGATAAGCATATAAATAAAGCCCCAATTTCATCTGAACACATTCATCCAGAGAGCTGAAAGGTGTGGAAAAGGAGATCGACCAGAAGGTAGTGTGGCATTACAATGAGTGGCAGATGCATCTATATGTGGCATTCCTAAGCAAAAACACATACGCTAAATACTTAAGGATGAATGAATCACTTTACAGGTAAAACTTAGGATGAGACAAGCAATCAATAATCAGATTCATAATTCTGGAAACATGACATGTTAAAATGGTTAAATTGTAATCATGGACCCACTACAGGAGATCAAGTGTTTGAAAGCACAGAAACCAGGAATTGGCTTCTCCTTGTTTGGTGATATGGCCAACAACAATGGAAATGTAGAATGAGGCAGCACCAGTCACCTTTGGAAAAGCAAGAGGAAATTAGACATAACCCAAAAAACAGCCAAAGATTTGAGGAGGTTGATATGGAATGTAGTTTCCATGAGTGACTTCTGCCCTAAAATATTTTTGAACTTGAAGGAAGCTTCTTAACTTACCAAGAATGCATCTGTGGACAGGTGAGCATCAGGACAAGACAGAGGAATGAAAACCCCACCATGCAAGGTCAGCCCTGATCTAATGAAGGAGGGAGACAGATGATTCAAGGGATTGTGGGAGAGGTTCCACTGGTTGATATGCATCCACTGAAGGGAACGCATGTGAACCTAACCCAAGGGAATGAGAGCTTACAAGGAAGTTCAGGTCCCCAAAAGAGATAGAACATCTCATGCAGTAAGAGAAGGTGAGTGTACTGTCTTTGTGACTGCCTGTTCCATATACCTGAGCCAAACTGGAGAAGGCTAGGCCCAACTTAAATGGGAATTATAAAGAACCACTAAATGAATAAAGGGATTAGAAGGGGCCTCTTTAACTTGATTATAAATCCCACACAGGTAGCTTCTCAAAGAATTAATTATGGGTGAGAGACTGACTGAGCCTGAGCAAGTTGTTTATGTAATGAGGAGTCCAAAAACCCAGCAACTGAAGACAAGAAACAAACAAGTGAACCACTCGACAAAACACATAACAAGCTGAAAGGCAGATCAAATAGCAGTCTACAGAAATGAAAGACAAATTCCATATGGGTAAACTGAAGAAAACAACATGATCCTGAAAGTATGGGAATATGAAAATAGGCATCTGTCTCATCAAACTTGGTCATCCAGGGTCCCAGGAAAAAACACCCAGGGCTCTATGGTGAACTGGGGTGTCTCGATTTATGGTGGGCTTCCAATTTCCCATCTTTTAGGGACAGAAACAGACAAAAGTAAAATCTTGGATGAG
>NC_134832.1:129013025-129071246 GCF_004210375.1 Tachypleus tridentatus | reverse complement strand
AAATATGGCATACTGTAACATATTTTATATCTATGCTTAAAAATCCCCTCGTAAGTTTCATAGGAAACACAAACCTGTAAAAACGTGGATGAATTCATGTCTAACGAGAGCTTAGTTATGGGTGTGTAATGAACATCCGTTTCCTGTGTCCGAAAAACATTCCTTCCCTACGTTCCAAGAACTATAGGTGGGAAGAAAAGACAAACAAGGGGGATGGGGGGGGAAGGTATGTTGTAAGATGAAGGAGAGAATCAAGGTTTGTTGAACGTTTAACAATAATGATCTTAAAAATTTATTTCTTTATATACGTATAATTCACAAACAATTACATGAACACTTTTTAATGCCACATTTCAAAAGGGGAAAAGGACATTTTTCAACCAGTGAAAAAATAAAAAAGTCAACCATACACAAAGATATTAATTAGTTGTACGTTAATATTAGTTAGGTTTAACTTATCCCTTAAATGTAATTAGTTATATGATAAACCAAATTGCCACTGACATATATCTATGCAGAAGTTACATAAACTTTGAACCGTTAAGACTTACTTTTCAAACATACATTTATATACTTTCTCGAATATCAGTAAAATATTAAGATCGCCTTTTTTAAATATCTATTTTAGATTCCGAAGACATGATATGTGTTTTCCAGGTCACTTAAACTTACGGTCGTCTAGCATATAATGGTTAAGACTCGCAGATAGACATTATGTCTGGGTATACTAGGACTAGTACAAGCTCAATATAAAATGTTACACCTGGAAAACAAGCGTGTGACTGTCATGCCTGGAAAGTAAACTTGAGCCTGTACGCCTGAAATTTATACCTTATAAATGTGTTATGCCAGAAATATATAACAAATAAATTGTGTTATACCTGGATTATGCGTCATATGAAATTTGCTAAACCTTTTAAACTTTTTTTTTTCCTTTTTCCTTTTCTGGATTATAGACCTTATAAAACTGTTACGCCTGGAGAAAATACATATTAAATGTGTTATAACGGGAATATATGCTATATAAATGTGTTATACCAGAAATATATGCTATATAAATGTGTTCCACCTTAAATGTGTGTTGTATAATTGTGTTACGCCAGCAGTATATGCTGTATAAATGTGCTACATTTGCAACATATATTAGTGAGTGCGGATGGACAAAGTTTCCAAACAATTCACGCACCGAAAAACCACCCTACAGAATTCCTAAGCAAGCAGTCGATCATATATTATGCGCACATATGCTACTAAATCATTAAAAAATGTTGCTAACATTTCTAGAATAACAATTGAAAATTTTGTAAAACACCAGTGTTCGCGTCTACTATCCCCCTAGTGACGTCAGTAGGGCTAGTACCTAGACAGCTCGGATTATCGCTATAAGATTTATCCAGCCTACTTGACTGATCTTAGGGTAGCTGCTTTTGATATTCCAGTAAATATATACAGATTATTTTTATAAATAGTAAGCGTATCATGCACGTACTTAAATTTTTTTTCTACCAAATTCAAAACAACAGATGGCACTACATGTCGATGGATATTATGCGTATGTTTCTTATAACGAAGCCACATCCGGCTATTTGCTGTGTCCACCAGGGAGAATCTAACCCTTGATTTTAGCATTGTAAATCCGAAGACTTACCGCTGTTTCACCGAGGAACTCGATGGACAGACACGCAACGGTTTATAAAGGTAAAGAATATACTTTATACAGCTGTAACACACAAAATGAACAAACAATGTTATTAAAATTTATAAATTTTAAAATGAAGTACGTATCTCACTACAAAAGTAATGAAAAAATATTAAAACCAACAGATTTACAAAATTTAATCCTCATTTTGGCAACTTTATACACTTATGTGTACGCAAAAGTAAGGATTAGACTTTTATAAATTTGTGATTGTGGTTTTAATTTTTGCAAAGTTACAGCTATCAAGAATATGGCTATACTGACAATTTGTAGATGTTATGCGCATTCCATGGACATATCAAAACTAAATAAATAAATAGGAAATAAAAAACAAAATGTTTAACGGAAAGTAAAGATCCTTGGTTATTTGTAGAATTGCACTAATTATCCAAAACAAATGTTGCATTAACAGTACACAAACGAGAAAGGTGGTCCGTATAGCTAAATGAAGCAGTCAAATTTGCCAACCAAAATAGAAATTGAAATTCGTTCAAAAATATATCCAACTAGTATCACTTCAGTTGTTTGTCTACTTGTTATTGTAGTATTCAATTTATTTTGGATAAGTTTTATAGAAATTCTACAAACAACAAATGATTCCTAATTTCCGCTAAACTTTTAATTCATTTGTCTATTTAAAATATATAAATGTGTTCAGCCAGGAATATATAGCGTATACATGTTTTACGTATTGCGTCTGGGTTATATACCTTATAAATATATTTGGCCTGGAATATACGCCGAATAACTGTGTTACACCTAGATAGACTGTTCACCGCATTAATGTGATACGCCTTGAATACGCACGTGGTGTAAATTAGTAGTGCCTGAAAGGAAAATTAGAAAGTCGTTAAGCCTACAAAACATTTTCAAACTGTTGTTATCATCTTCAGGATAATAAACGGCCAGTGACATCTGGCTTTATTCTTCTTTACTAAGGAGTGTAAGGTAGATTTGTTTGAAGTTCAGTACAAAGCTACATAATTGGCTATCTGTGCTCTGCCCAACACGGGTATCGAAACCCGGCTTTGGAGTTGTTAGTCCACAGACATGCCGCTATGCTATTGGGGAAGGGGGAGTGGTTAAGGAATATAAAATGGGTTGAAAAACAATGAATAATGTATAGTATATTATAGTAACCTACATCATACTGTTTATAAAAGGATATGAATGAGCTAATAATATGTGAATTAATCAGCCACTAATTGTTGTCCCGTGTCTTACGTAGAATGTAACATTACCGTGCGTTTGTTTGTTCTTCACGAGAGTAAAGGTGTGTTTTTAATAAGTGTGCTTGATTGTAGTTATAGTCAATGTACTGTGTCGACTAACATGCTTACGTAAGAAGTCTTAAAAAAAATCAATGTTCAATGTTTTCTTGCATAATGTTGTGTTTTTTTTCCGGATGATTTTGTGCAAATTTATATAAGGGCCATGTGCGCTAGATGTCCATAATGTTAAAATGATAAACGTCTGGAAATGCAACTAATGAACAGCACCCACCGCGAACTCTTGCATTATTTATCGAACAGTAGTACTTAACAGTCACTCTTATAAACATTCACGACTCCAAAGTGCATAACGTTTTTTTGCGACTGTTTGTTTATTTTGAATTTCGCACAAAGCTACTTAAGAGCTATCTGCATTAGCCATCCCTAATTTTGCAGTGTAAGACTAGAGGAAAAGCAGCTAGTCATCACCACCCACTGCCAACTCTTGGACTACTCTTTTACCAACGAATAGTGGGATTGACCGTCATATTATAACGCCCTCATGGCTGAAAGGGTGAGCATATTTGGTGCGACTGGAATTCGAACCCGCGACCCTCAAATTACGAGTTAAACGCCTTAACCCAACTGGCCATGCCGGGATCTTTTTTTTTTTTTTTTTGCGACAACTGGACGTGAATACTCGTATCAAAAGTTGTCACTAGTTCACGCTAGGTGTTATTTGCATCTCTACTGATTGACAGGTTTTAGTATTAATAGCTGATTTGAAATGATAAGATATTAAAATTTCAAATTTTCTATGAAAAAAGGACTATTTGTAAACAATTACAAGTTTATAAAACATGGGAAGATAAAGAACGCTAAAACTTTATTGTAGGTAATTCCGTGATGAACAGAATAAAATTAAAAGCGTAGTGTTTAACTTAGCATGACAAACGTATACTCCAACAAAACGAAACATCTATGCTACTGTTTTAACCTCCCATACCACTGATAGAACAAAGTGGTTGAAATGACCTATTTTTTATCCCTTTTCACCAAACTTGTAATTTATTATTCTTATTTTCATGTGTATTGTGACTGCCCCCATTGGCACAGCGGCATATCTGTGGACTTATACCGCTAAAATCCGGATTTCGATACCCGTGGTGTGCAGAGCACAGATAGTCCCTTGTGAAGGTTTGTACTTAATTAGAAATAAAAGGGGCCTGGCATGGCCAAGCGTGTTTATTACACACAGGAGCGTAGATCCTGGAGGGGATGGGTGGGATACATCCCCCCTTCATTTTAGGTGGGGGGTATGGTGGATACAATCATCCCCCCCTACAGTTTGGTCTGTTGAATTGTTTTATTGCATCACAGGCCAACAAATTGTGTGTTTGTTCTTGTAATTCTCGTGTTCTTAAAATCGAATTACATAATTAGTCCTAGATGTAGGCTTTTTCAGTAGCCGAAATGTACATCTTTAATATAGGTGTGCTTCTAAGCTTTTTGATCTAAGCGATAGTTCGTAAGTATCAGTCAGTAGCCTAAGTATACATGCAAGGCTTGCAAGCACTATCACAGAATCTGCCTACGTCTAGTACATAGTGTAAGATTAAGTAAAATTTTTATCACAACAGATTGAACAGAGCATGAAATTCGAAAATATTACTCCCAAGCATAAATTCCTGTGATCTAGATCTAGCAGGCCATTTGTAGCTTGTAGCTGTATCAATCTTATGTGTATATTGTGCGGTTTTCCCATGCCATTTGTTCTGATGCATGTCTAGCCGGTTTTATTGTCGAACGCCTTACTCTCTTTAGCTGGCGAAGCTGCTGACCATAGTGTAGGTTTAGTGTACAGTTAACGACAGGTTCGGGCCGCTCAGATCCAGACTCGCCCTACATCACCCCTTCCGCTCCGTTTAGTCTGAGCCTCGATTTTACAACAGAGCTCATTAGACCTGTGTTTATGGCCCTCATTAATCCACAAAATTTCAGATTATCACCGCCCTCTAATAAAGTGCTGGTGCTTTATGGTAAAAGAACAATATATTCTCTTATCATAGACAGAAAATATATTGTATTTTCTTCTATAATTAGAACACAAAAGGAGCGATTTCAATGGCCCAAAGCCTCTACTCGAATTGTATTGCTAGTTTTTCTTTAGGTGTTTTTATTTAATAGGCTACTTATAGATATTATATCACAACGTGTTTGCCTTTTGATGAGCTTTGTGATTGTTTAAGTATTTTTCGAGAAACTTGCAATTACTTGTGTTGTAACTAACACACATTATTGTCCCAGCGATGCCCAGGCGGTCAGTTGGCTTGGTAGTCACTGTGAGGTTCGCGCGTTCGACTTAAATACATTGTACAGTTCAGTCCTACTTCCATTCTGTTCTATCTTCGTTCGTTGTACGTTAGATTTTTTCAATAAAGACTGTATTTTAGCCTGTTGAGTCATCTGGGAAACAGATTCCAATTATGACAAGCAAGCGTCTGAAACTTTCCGATATTAGACAGTTCTGCAAGCCAGTTACTAGTACTACAAGTGACAATGCAGATACAGATAATCCAACAACCTCAAGCAAAGGAACAGAAACTTGCCATACAGAGGAAATACCATGTTCATCAGAGGATGAGTCTGAAAATGCTTGTATAACTATTGCACATCATGAACCACCAGATATTTGTGAAACGAGTTTGTGCAGTAATGAAAAATTTGACACTCCACAGATACAGTGTGGACAGCCATATCATCCAGACACACGACTAATACCACGACAGAAAGCAAAATATCAACTTCCAGGGCAAGTGGTTTGATGAGTTCACATGGCTACACTTCGACAATCAGACTCAAAAAGTCATACGCATTCATTGTGCCAAGGCGGAAAATAGAGGCCTTTTTACAGGGAATTTGGAGAGGCCAGTGGAGTGTACCTTCATATCCACCGGTTTTTGCAACTGTAAAAGGGCAAAACAGAAATTCAACGAACACCAATCCTCCTCTCAGCACAGATTTTCTATATCTCCAGAAGGTTCACTTGATGTAACTCCAGTGACTGTCCAGCTACATGATGGAAAAAGAAGCAGCAGGAAGAATGCAAAAGAAGTCTAGCCAAAATATTCAGAAGTTTACGTTTCTTACTGCGTCAAGGTTTAGCATTACGTGGATATACTGATACGGAGGGGAACTTCCTCCAGTTAATGAAGCTCCTGGAAGGGGATGATCCTGAGTTGATGGCCTACTTGTCAAAGAAAACCACATTCACATCACCCCAGGCTCAGAATGAAATAATGGAGATGTTCAGCCATCAAATACTGAGGAACGTAGCACACGAAGTGCAGCAAAGTAAAATCTTTGCATTAATGGTTGATGGCACTCAAAATGTTACAGGTGTCGAACAGGAAGCAATATGTGTACGATACGTAGGTGAGAACCTTGACGTCCATGAGACATTTCTTGGTTTGTACAGTATTTCCAATACAACTGGTGAAACAATATCCTCGACTATACTTGATGTACAGACTAGACTCAATTTACCACTGTCAGGATAAAGAGCACAAACTTATGATGGAGCCGCTAACATGAGTGGTGCGTACAGTGGATGTCAGGCAAAAACAAAAGAGGAGCAACCGTCAGCTTTGTTTTTTCACTGCGGAGCAGACAAGGCTAATATAATATGCAACATGCAGTTGAAACTTGTGAATGTGTTCCAGTGGGTACATGAACTTGGTGTCTTGCTTCAGAGGTCAGGCAAATACAAGACAATCTTTGAAAATATTGTATCGTCAGACAGCCACAATGGTCCAATTAAATACATCCACTCACTGTGTCCAATACGCTGGTTGTGCCGCCTATCTGCAATTGCATGTGCTAATGATTACTACAGTGCATTGTTGATTCTTTGTCAATTCAATTAGCAAATGAAAAATCAGATGTAGCAGTGAAAGCACGAGGTCTGCTGGACAGATTTGACAAAGGAAAGACAGTTTTAGGATTGTTGATGGCTCAGCATCCATTAGCTGCATTAGAGGAACTAAACCGTGTATTCTAAGCAAAATCAGCGACAGTATCTGGAATGATTAAAGCATCTGCAATGACAGTTGAGCAACTGCGGGTATTGCGAACAGAGGAAAATTACAACAAGATATTTGATGAAGCTTAGAAAAAGGTAACTTCCTTAGATCTGGTACCTATTGAAACTACCATGCATTCGTAGACCCCCCCCCCCAGAAGGATCACAGGTGATGGCTCAGCACACCATTCTGCAATAGAGATTACTACAGAAGCCTATATTTTGAATTTGTGGGCACAGTCATAGAACATCTGACCACTAGATACAATGCAGACAACAATGACTTGAGGTAATATCTGGCACTTGAGAACATGATCACATCTGGCAAGATTGACAACTCGGTTATAAACTTCTATCCAGAAATCTCTACACAACAGCTCGAGTTTCAGTTGCCCATGTTCAAAGGAACAACAAAAGCAGTATCTCTGAAAGGTGCAAAGGATGCTTACTGTAAAATGCATGAAACAAGCCAGCAGATGTTTAGTGAAGTGTTTCTTCTCATGACAATTTTGCTTGTATGTCCAGTATCCAGCTGCGAATGTGAACGCAGTTTTTCTGTATTAAGACGGTTGAAGACGTGATTAAGGTCAACTATGTCTCAGTGCCGCCTCAACCATGTAGCAGTTTGTCACACTTACAAATATGAGGTTGACAAGATAAATATTGAAGAGCTTATGAAAGAATTCATAAACAGATCATCACTTAGGAGGTCTACGTTTGGGAACATGTAGACTAGAGGACTAAATGAATCTCACTTCAATGAAAAGTATGAATAATTATGTGCTACATTGTATTGATGTGTAATTTTCAAGAGTTTGCAAATACATTTTAATTATTTTTATCAAACAACATGAATAGTTTTTCAATAGATATAAACTTATCAAGAGTAATTACTAATTTTATTAATGTTTGAAAACGTAATTCATGCAATGAAAATTATTAGTAACCTTGTCAAGTATAATGGCCATCTTTTATACCGTACAGTGTGCAGGAATAAATTCATGTGTCAGTTAATTTGTGACACATTTGTCTTTATCCTATTAACATTTTGAAAACTGTTCACGACACCTCACTTATACAAACCTACATGGAAACGTTGAAGTATCGTAGCAACAAGATTACTCTGTGACTGCACGTTTACAGCTTTCAGGTTCACGTAATCAGAGATTACCAATTTGTAAATTGAACAGTCCACATAAGTGGTTGCAAAAAATAATCCCCCCCCATCGAGTGTAAAAAATCTACGCCTATGATTACACACACACACAACATGCATTTATATAGGATTTTAAAAATTAATTACACTATTAACTCATTATTCCACATTATTAAACTTTCTAAATGATTAAAAAACTGTATTTTACTGTCGTTACCAAAATTAAGAAATTTTGTGAAAATAAAGTGAAGTTACGCATTTTGCTTCTCTGTCGATTTTTCTTGTGCCTTTCGTTTGACTATCAGGTTTACAAGATAAGAAATACACTGTTAGTTAAGTAATAATAACTGTGCGTTTCTTGCTTCTAAATAAGAAGTTAGTTCAGGCACTAAAATTTTTGACTAAACTTGTTTTTCGAGTTTTATCAGAGTTGTGTATTTTTGCTGACAAAAAAGAATACTTAAAATAATGAGCCTGTCGTGGCCAGGTAGCACTCGATTTGTAAACTGAGGGTCGTGTGTTCGAATCCCCGTCGTATCAAACATGCTCGCCCTTTCAGCCGTGGGTACGTTATAATGTTACGGTCAATCCCACTATTCGTTGGTAAAAGAATAGCCCAAGAGTTGGCGGTGGGTGGTGATGACTAGCAGCCTTTCCTCTAGTCTTACGCTTCTAAATTAAGGAAGGCTAGTGCAAATAACCCTCATGTAGCTTTGCGCGAAATTCAAAAACAAACAAACAAACAAAATACAAAAATACTTCGAAAGCAGACGTATTGATAATATATTTTATCAATCATTGTTAATAATTGTGTAACTTGTTAAAGCTCTGTACAAATAACGTTTCCACAACTGGTATTCACTCTGCTAGTTGTATTCCGGACATTATAAGCTAAACAGGATGGACCAATAAAATTATTTCCCTATGTATTACTCTTCACCTTATTGGTGAAACTTTCGTGTTGCCGAAATATAGGAACCTCACAGTGACTATCACATCACAACAATCTGCAGCTCACCGACGAGTGACCGTCTTGATATCGGAAAGTTCGTTTAGCCAGAGTTGTTTCTCACGTGACTTTGGATTTCACATTTACGCGGTTACCGAGGTAGAAAGATCTCTGAAAATCGGCTAGTGAGCACTTCAAGTTATGATACAGGTAGGCCGTTTCAAACCTGCAGTTAAGACTCTCAAAACAATATTGCTCAGAGTCAAACTATGGATTTGACATTTTCTTATCTTTTTCCAACAAGCCACACACTAAAAACAAAACTTTACATTTTACAAATTCAGCATTTAATAATAACTTTCACTTTTAGAATTAATATGAATACTTCAACATCCAACAGTAAAAGAAGACGATAAAAAAAACTATGTTAATTTTATCATGTAAACACTCTTTTGTGTTTTTTATATTTTTAATAACAACTTTGAGTAACTGATATTTCTTAAGTTGTTGTACTAACAATTAAAACTACAAGTTTGTTTGTTGGGTAACAACTGGCTTGATGTGGCGCACTTGTTGAATTATTCACAATTACCGTGGCTGTATTATGCGTTGCATTAGAAATACGTATAATTGCATCGTATGTATTAGAAACGATTGATACAAGGAGACGGTTGCAACAACAACTATTCTGACAAGGCTGTTGAATTAACCTCACAAGATTGTTGTATAGGTAAGTTCCATGGTTGTTTCAAGAATATTAATTGCTACAATTATTGTACTGCTGACAATTACGATTAATAATATTATTGTATTAATATAAAATACTGGTAAAGATTACCAGCTTAGAGCTTAGTAACAAATATTTATGAAGACAACTATTAGAACAATATTTTTGCATTAATAACAACTACTGCAAAAATATCGATGTATTAGTAATAATTGTTTCAAGATTGTTGCATTAGTAATTTTACAATACGATTACTGTATTAATAACAATTATTAAAAATATTGTTTTATTTGTAGAGATTACTAAAACAAAATCATTTTATTACTGGAAATTAATACAGAATTGTCACAACAGGATTACGCCTTCCTTTATAGTAGTACTAGTTGGTGAAATAAGTATGAATGGTTGTTTTACTAGGAAAAAAACAACATATAATACCGATCCATAAAAGGCACATGGTTCGTGCCTCGTTACTGGAAAAAAATCATGGGTGCGTTAGAAAAATAACTATCAAATTCCACTATTAATTCAAAACAGTTCACGAGTTAGCGATATATGTTGTTGACTAGCTAGCTAGCTACCTTCCTCTTTAGTATATCACTTCACCACTAGGAATGGCTAGCACAGATAATAATCGAGTAGATTTGTACGATATTCGAATAACAAGTAATTATTTCACATTGCATACTTAGAGCTAGTTGAGGTCACGTGATGGGAGCAGAAACTACGTTGTAAGGCTGACAGCAGTTAACATTCCAAAGAACTGTATCATAAAACAAAGGTATCAGCACACAATTTTCAAGCGAATTACTGAGACGAAACAGAGAACAATAGTCTACTTTTTTGTTTTATAATTGTGTTTTTCCCGTTGGAGACAATAAGAATATTTATTTTTAGTTGAGTGGTCAACACAAATTGAACAAACAAGTTTATTATTAATCATGCACAACAAAGGTACAAAAATTGAGTTTTTTCCAACATTACCTTTTCATCGAATTTGAGGTTGATATATACCTACAAAATGTAATTTATATACATTACGTTATTCTATAGCGATAGTAATTAAATATTACTGAGAATATATAGAAAAATAACATTAGTATAGGAAAATCATTTTTAACAAATACCATATATGACTAGCTTCCATCCTCCTGCATGGATCCTTTCCTACCGAACACCTAGCTGTTCAACTGCACATCACTTTTTGTTAGTGTACGAATATAATACAAAAATAGTTAAACACACGATGTGTTATTAACAAGTATGCTACACTGTAGACACGTGAAGCAATAAAGTTGTCTACTTTTTCATACTTCCAGACTTCTGCTCTAAAAATCATCTGTTTATTTATAACTGTTCATAAACACTAAAGCGGCTAGTATTCAAAGACAGGGTCATGACCTTTATTTGATTAGGATTGTTTTTTGTTCTTCTTCTTCTTCTTTAAAAGTTAATTTGTACACATTCACAGCTATTTAAACCACGTTACTGAAT
The DNA here is from genome assembly GCF_004210375.1 of Tachypleus tridentatus. Taxonomy (NCBI): domain Eukaryota; kingdom Metazoa; phylum Arthropoda; class Merostomata; order Xiphosura; family Limulidae; genus Tachypleus; species Tachypleus tridentatus. The sequence goes on along the minus strand of NC_134832.1, from coordinate 129,059,929 downwards.
GTAAGCGATAGCGAACGTTGATACAAATATTTTATTAAGTTTCTTCACTGGCTGACTCGCTGCTTGCCGTGTTTATAACTTTACCCTAACCTCTAGATATATAGCAAATTTCCTTTATCACTAATATTCCCAAATATGCTAGATGTTCGAACAGTTTAAAACAAACCGTTGTTACGATATGTAGGATTTTTGCTGGATTTATTTTAGTTGTTTCTAGTAGTTTTAGGTATTGCGTCGATATAAATACTGTTAGTTTATCATACTGAACAATGGTACCTCTGTATGTCTTATCCTTTCTTCTCCCCAAGTGGTACAGCGGTAAGTCTGCGGACTCATAACGACAGAAACTGGGTTTCCATATTTGTGGTAAACATAGAATAAACAGCTCGTTGTGTAGCTTTGTGCATATTACAGAGAGAAAAAAATTATGTAAACTTAACCTCACTGAAGTTTCAACAGTGCACACCGCCAACACTTAGACTATCTTATATGGCTGAAAGTGGGATTTGTTATAGTGCATCTACAACCCCATGTGAGGAACGCATTTTAGAGGATAACAGGTGACGAACAATGAACCTTTGATTTTACAGTTTAAGTACGTTATTCGCTCGAACACGCCTGATCTTTTCGTAAGAGAATTTATTTTGTTTCTAGAATTACACAACATCATTTTAAAGTAAGAACAAATTAAATGTCTAAAAACACATTTTAAGTTCTTAGACATTTTAACCAAGAAAACAACAAAATGAAATAGTGTCTTAGTATAAAATGAAAGCTAATTATATCTTGCTAGTTACTGTGGAAACAAGGTAAATGTTTCTATTATAGATGAAATTTCAAATAATAACTAGTATATACTGTTTATTTCCCAAACCAAACCAAGTTCAACGACAGAAAGATCATACATATATGCCACAACCACCATTGTTCTACAGACTACTGTTATATACACGTACTAACAACAATCAAGAGTCAGACATAGTATACTCCACAATTATAATTACTGTACTAACTAGTGTCTCGTGAACAGACCGAAAACAGTCAAGAGTCAGACTTTATACATTCCGCAACGCTCATTATTGTACAAATTTTTGTTATGTGAACAAACAACCAAAAACACGATTGTACAAATTAGTGTTACATAAACAGACCAAGTCAAGAGTCAGACCCGATACATTCCGCAACGCTCATTACTGTACAAATTTTTGTTATGTGAACAAACAACCAACAACATGATTGTACAAATTAGTGTTATGTTAACAGACCAACAACAATCAAATGTAATAACAGTATATGCCACAATCCCTGTTATTGTATAAATTATAGCACTTTAAAAATTAACGACATATCAGATTAGAAATGTAACAAATGATTAACCAGTTAACGAAAGATAAAAAGTCGACCAGCTTCGACAGGTCAAACTTGTCAGCTTATTTTGAAGTAAACCTTGTGTTGGGATATTTGTAATGTTTTTTATGTTTCTTACACAATCTGAGAGTGCTGATTTCGAAAGAAAAACAAATACGTCAGATATGACTGTAATACAATAAGCCTCTTCGTTGGTAACACTCGCCATTTATTGCGTCACAACATTGGCTTCCTCGTGACTTCTTTTCGTCTGTATCACGTATCAATTTCTCGCTTCTAATTTGTATCGCGTACCACCTTGGTATGATGTTTCTTATGATATGGAAAATGTTTGTTCCCTCGAATTATGGGACTGTATTAATATATTTATTGGCCTACAATATAGTTTGAAAAAATGTTGCTGTCATCGTTAACCGAGTTTTGTATTGCAACAACAAATGTGAAAATACATATTTTTGTTATAGCCAATATACGAGTATAGTTTCTTACTGCACATATATTATGTATATTCTAGTTTGTAATGAACAAGTATGTTTGTCTTATGTAGCTTATTCAGCTTCAGTCAAATACATCCATACAATTCTTCATCCTACAGTTATTAGGAGACGAATAGGTTCAAGAATTTCTCGAAAGTCACCTTAGTAATTAAAATATTCTTTTTTTAATTACAATACAAACAACATAGCACTTTTAATTTTCTCACTCAGGTTCTAAAACTCCATAAGCCAAGATGTAGACGTCAATGTTGGTACTCTATCACTATATCATCCGAAATATTGCAATTTTTCAGTCTTGGCAATTATGTTAGTCGTCATCGTGAATATCTAAAAACCCTAAAAATGGCGAGGTTTGCCCTTTAGACACATAATAAGTGCCCTAGAATTATGTTACAACCAACAAGAAACGTCAAGCATACGCAAAAATAAGGTTCAGTCTGCCGCTGTTAGACTGTGTCATTCTCAACGAACAGAATAAAATCAATCTCAGATAGCGATGACACCCGTTACAACAGTGTCTCTTGTACGTTGAGATTCAAACCGTTCCAGAATGGTCAACGTCCATTACCTAATTAGGAGAGAAAATGACTTACAAAAATGATTAATATTCTTATAATTCCATGCCACTTTTAAGTTTTTTTATCATTTACATTTTTTTCTGTCATTTTCTGGTGTTGAGTTAATGGAAGAATTTAGGTTTAACTATGAGTTTTAATTGATCGACATTAATTTTACAACAGACAATAGATGCATTAATTGTGACATTCCTCTTAATTAATCAATTATAAATTGTAAAACAGATGCGTAAAAATAACATTTTAATCCAATGATTGCTGATTCGCACAGTTTGCTTTGTATAGTGTACGCCTCGCAAAAATTCCGCACTCAAAGAATTAAACGTACTTCATCGTTTAACAAATTTTCTCTGTCTACATCTGTTTATGTTTTCTATATGCATAATCACCAGAAAACATTCCCAAAATTAAAAAGAAAAATAACTACATACGCCCAGGAACAGAGCATTCCTGTACAGCATGGTTAAAAGTAGCCAAATCATACGGAAACAGGCTACAAATACAAAATTGAACAATCACTACAATATACAAAGGGGCTAGAAACACATATACAACATTCTTACATAAATAAACAAACATCTCCATCTTGTCAAACAGAGTTCAAAATAAATGTAAAGATTATTTTCGCAAAAATCTTAACAAAAATGAATCATCAAGAACACTGAAAAACATTATCATACCTATTAGGCCTAACTACCTCGCACCACGAATTTTGGTAAACTCTTTATGTAATCTATGGCCACCTAAAATTGAACAAATCGGTAGCCAGATATTATTTCATTTTACAAGTGTTTATTTACTTAAAAATAAGATTAGGCGACATATTCTCAATTAATATTTATGGGACTGATTATATGAACAAAACGTTATGTTGACAATGAACAAAAAAAAGAAAAGAAATAAATTTATATCTGAAAACTCTGCGTCAGACATTCACGTACCTGGTCTCAAAAGGGTCTCACGTGTGCGAATGAACTATTGCTACAAGCATTCAGTGATTGCATGATGTGAGAACAAGTTCTCCTAGCTACAAGACTGTGTTTTACTGAAGAATTAATGTGGGTTTCATCAAAAACCAAACCAATAGTTGAGGAGGAAGGTGGAGGTCACCTTATCAAACAAGTACCAAATGAAACATAAATATACTTTTTCTGTGCCACATGTCGTTACTCAATATACACTGTTGGCCAAAATCTTAAGACCAATGAACATAAAGAAAACATATGCATTTTGCGTTATTAGACTCAACCACTTATTTGAGTAGAGCTTCGAAAGATGACAATAAGAAAAGGGAAAATAAAAATAAAAAAGTTTTTTAGCATTTAATAGGGAAATTGTGAACACTATGAAATTAGCCTGAACACTAGCTGGTCAAAAGTTTAAGATCATACTAAAACGAAGCGTTAATAGGCAAACACGTAACGAAAGTTAGTCATTTGTGTTCAAGCATTAGCGTTGTCAACATCTCCCACTGACATCTCCTGTGTTACATTGGGTAAAAACATGGCAAGGGGTAAAAAGTTGACAGAGTTTGAGCATGGCAGAATTGTCGAGCTGCAAAAGCAAGGTCTCTCTCAACGTAACATCACTGGTGAGATTGGGCGTAGTAAAACTGCTGTTGCAAATTTCTTGAAAGACTCTGAGGGATACGGAATGAGAATTTCCAGTGGTCGGCCCAAGAACATTTCGCCGGCGTTGAGCAGGAGGATTCGACGAGTTGTCCAGCAAGACACCAGCCGATCGTCGAAACAGATTAAGGCCCTTACGGACTCAGAATGCAGTTCAAGAACAATAAGACGGCATCTACGAGAGAAAGGCTTTAAAAACCGTAAACGTCTTCAAAGGCCACGCCTCCTTCCACACCACGAAACAGCTTGGTTAAACTTTGTTGAGAAGCACGAAACATGGGACGTAAAAAAGTGGAAGACGGTTTTGTTCTCTGATGAGAAAAAATGTAACCTGGATGGTCCAGATGGCTTCCAACATTACTGGCACGATAAGGATATCCCACCGGAGACATTTTCTACACGACACAGTGGAGGAGGTTCCATCATGTTCTGGGGTATTTTCTCCTTTCATGGAACAATGGAGCTTTAGGTTATACAGAGGCGTCAAACAGCAGCTGGCTACATTGGCATGTTGGAGTGAGCATCCTTATTGACTGAAAGCCCTCGCTTGTGTAGAAATGACTGGATCTTTCAGCAGGACAAAAGACTTTTTCATGGCGAATAACGTGATTCTTTTGGACCATCCAGCGTGTTTGCACGAACTGAACCCCATTGAAAATGTTTGGGGGTGGATGGCAAGGGAAGTCTATAGAAATGGATGTCAATTCCAAACAGTGCATGATCTTCGTGAAGCCATCCATCTTCACCATTTGGAATAGCATTCCAGCCAGCCTTCTGTAAACGCTTAGATCGACCATGCCAAAGCGAATGTTGTGAGTTATTCGCAATGACGGCCGTGCAACTCATTACTGAGACCTCTTGTTGGGCCTTTCCTACCCTGTTTAGGACTTCTTTTTGGTATGGTCTTAAACTTTTTTCCAGCTAGTATTTAAACTAATTTCATAGTGTTCACATTTTTCTAATTAAATGTTAAAAAAGATTTTTATTTTCCCTTTTCTTATTTTCATCTTTCGAAGTTCTATTCAAATAAGTGGTTGAGTGTAACAACGCAAAATGCATATTTTTTCTTTATGTTCATTGGTCTTAAGATTTTGGCCAACAGTGTATCTTTTTCAGTGTCAGAATTCATCATAAGATGGTATGATGAAAGTCAAAACATTTAACGTTATGCTTTTAAACTTCGAAACACGGTTAATCAATCAAACCAACAACATTGTTATTAGTGCTAAAATCACATTAGATTACGCATGCTTTTTTTTCACTTTCTTCTTAATTATTCTATTATGCACTTAAAATCATAAGCGTGTAGCAATAGAATTTTAAATAAATTTTTCATCTGCTACACACAACATTATTTTGTTTAATGCCAAAAAAGTAGTGACGTTAGCGTAATAACTCAACTAATCATCAAGTATATATGTATCTCAGGACTGCTGGTATAGGTATTAACACTATAGCATTTCCATTTTGATGACCCAAGAAGGTCGAAACGTTGTTCTCTGCTTTATTAGTAAAATTGTTGATACCCACATGAATAATCAAGAATGATTTATTGTTAATTAGTGAATATGTAATTTATAAGGTGCAATATATTTCCCCCACATTATAGTGTATAGTTGTATCAGATGTAGATTTTTAAAAAATAAAGACGCCTTATATCAAGAGAGAGAGAGAGAGAGAAGGTGTAGTAGTTTATTTCTTACATTTTGGTACTAAATATTTATTTGGGGCAGTTGTGGCGCATGCTTTGTACATAAAACTATTCTATAGTATAGTTGTCATTGATAAGATGATATTGAGACTTTGAACTCCCCCCAGCAGATGCACCTCTTACTGAAAGTGTGAAAACTAAAAGCGGAATAGTAAATAAAAATAAACATTTCTTCGTGTGATGTCAAAATCCGAATGAGAGCAAGTCATGCTATTAAATAAAGACCGAATAGAATTTACACAACATTTATGTAAATAGTAAAGTGTGAGAACAGTATTGGCAGACTTAGAAGCACAAGTAGGTGTACTTTCATATACACATGGATATACTATACAAAATAACAACATGGGTACAAGTGCAGAGCTTCATGGCCTGGCATGGCTAGGTGGTTAAGGCATTCGACTCGTAGTCTGAGGGTCGCGGGTTCGAATCCCCGTCGCATTAAACATGGTCGCTCTTTCAGGCGTGGTGGCACTATATGTGATGGTCAATCCAACTATTCGTTGGTAAAAGAGTAGCCAAAGAATTGACTGTGGGTGGTGTTGACTAGCTGCCTTTTCCTCTAGTCTTACACTGCTAAATTAGGGACGACCAGCGCAAATAGCCTTCGTGTAGCTTTGCGCGAAATTCAAAACAAACAAATAAAAACAAGCGTAACTTCATACGGCAAGATGAAGGTGTACATTTGTTACATTATCTCCAATGGATATAAGTAGCTTCATTGTATTTCCGCTCTTGTTCTTCTTTTTTAGCGATTATCGCAGTCGCAAATACTACAAATTGCAAGCCATGTTTGAATTGGAATAGAATTCCATACAACATCTTTTCTGTTTTCCCATTTGATCAGCGTTTTTTCTTGTTCCTGTTGTTAGGTATTATATACTTCATCCCAGACGAGCCCCCATTTTATTATGTCGAGTATCATATTTTCTCCAAAACGAGTCTCAGATTTATCATGTTACGTATTACGATTTCAAATAGCCGGAAAATTAAATTTAGAAATTAATTAAATATTGATAATTGTTAAAGTTATGATATTTGGCAACAGTATCGATACACAATTTTTTTCAACATAAATATATTTTAATATACAAAAAAAATACGATTTATAATAACGGTTATTACAAATGTTAGTTTATATACAATAGTTTTACAAATAATACTGAGTTATATCTGATCTGGAACTGAATATTTTATCGACGTCCACGGAGAGCAAATTAATGCTTTGTTGATACATTTGTACATTTCTCTTAACGGCTAGCTAGCTTGAAGAACCCATAAGCTTTCACCAACAACAATATCTAATATCCTCTAAGAAATACTAATGTCTGAAGTTAATTCATTGAAATTAAATGATTTATAATGTTCGAAATATGTAGCCGTTCCTTGTCAAATTCTGTAGTTTCTGATTAATAAGCGTAAACCACAGTTATAGCTTCCAAGGCTTATAGTATACAGACTGTAGCTAACCAATAATAATAATAGTCTCTTGTCTTGGTGCGTCAGTTTTATATACCAATCACGCGAGATTCTCGAACGTTCAACAATGTTCAAGTTTGTTTGTTTGTTTGGAAATTTCGCACAAAGCTACTCGAGGGCTATCTGTGCTAGCCGTCCCTAATTTAGCAATGTAAGACTAGAGGGAAGGCAGCTAGTCATCACCACCCACCGCCAACTCTTGGGCTACTCTTTACCAACGAATAGTGGGATTGACCGTCACATTATACACCCCCACGGCTGGGAGGGCGAGCATGTTTAGCGCGACGCGGGCGCGAACCCGCGACCCTCGGATTACGAGTCGCACGCCTTGCGCGCTAGGCCATGCCGGGCCAGAACAATGTTCAAAAAACACGTAAGCCACACGTTGTTGATTCCTGCTCTCGAAAATCTACAAATTCAAAAAACAGGCGGGACTTGCGTAATACACAGCCAACAATATATGTCACATGCATTGAAAAACTATACTGAAACAAACGTAGGTATTAAAATAAATGTATAACAGTAAATCTGTTACACTTTACAGGACAGTTCAGGCTTCTTATAATGTGGGCTTTTTTTGTTTTTTGTTGGGTTTTTTTTTTATAGACATCGTTTGCCAGCTCAGGACAAGTGCAAGCAGAGAGGCTAAAAGCCCTCCTTCTCCCCGAAATATCGTTGGGTTCCAGAAAGTTAATGCCGTCCATTAATCTAATTTGAGATTTAGCCCCATGTGTATCTCATTTTTCCTTCTCTGCTCAGCTTACATTCTTTCTAGCAGATTTATCTAAAAGCTAATTGTTCTTTCAAACATTCTCGTATTTTCTTGCTTATTTTAATTGGAAAACTGTTTGGTAACGTGTTACTTTTGTACTTAGTTCCGTATGCTTTTGTTTTTGAAGTTTTTTATTTAAGAATGTGGCAAATGTTCAACATAACCATTTTCTATAAGAATTTATAATTTTTTTCATAGCTTTCTGCAGGTTTCTTTGTGTGAATAGTTATTTTAAATACGAACTTGTTCAAGACAAAAAGAAACACTACAGATAAGCTACCGAACATCGAATTCTTTATCTTTCATCTGATTAAATTAATATTTACTCTTTGTACATAGGAAGCTGATATATGTGATGTGAGGTATCAATTAAGATCACGAGAACTAAGTTCATAAAATTGAACTCTTTAACTTAAAATGTTGTAAATTTACTTTAATAGCTAAAACAATCCTTCGAAACCGTAGAGATCTGATTGCCTGACAAAATTATAAATCTTTGAAAAATGTTTTAAATAAATACAGTTACACTACCGATTTTCTAGCAACTGATATTCCGGTACCTCCTCTAATCTGGTTCGCTCGCTTCCTTGTGGGTGTTTGGGTATGCTGAATTTTAGATACCCAGGAGGGTCAGGTGCAAAATACCTCTTCCTCCATCCCTGGCTTACATTTCAGTTACTACTATGTTGTAGTTGTAGTGCTTTAGGGCCAGAGTAACCCACAGTACTATAGCCCTTCTCAGGACAATGTCCATATGTTGTCTTGAGTTGTCTTTTTTAACTTATTTATTTTATTTTTACTTTCTTCTTTTATACATTTTTCCTTATTGTTATTCCTTTTAAATCTATTTATATATATATATTTAACAAAAACTATGAATATTATACTAATTCTAAACGTCTAGTGCGTGGTGACCAGCTTGATTTATATTTCTTAAATATATATTCATTGGAGAGAGGTACTTAGGACTATTTTCATCATGTACATGGTATCTGTCGAGTTCACACAATAAATCATTTTATGCCAATTTTTATTGAAATAATTTAGTGCATTATCAAAAGTCTATCGGATACTGTGTCTAAGTTTGTATACTTGTGCATAAATGTGAACGAAGTACTGCGGGGAACTTTATAAGCTGAGGTGTTGAAAATGAGAAGAAAAAGAAGTGATAATAAAGAATTTTGAAAAAAGAGACAAAACTACAAAAAGCCCGACTAGCTCAGTCGGTAGAGCATGAGACTCTTAATCTCAGGGTCGTGGGTTCGATCCCCACGTCGGGCGGCGTAGTTTAGTTTCTGCGTGCTTTGTCAAACAATAAAATTTTTCTTCCACTCCGAAAATGTGCAGTGGCATATGCTCCTTGACGTATTTGGCGATGTACGATATTAAGAGAGAAGTCTCTGAAGAACGTATTTGATGAAGTCAATAATTGAGAAGTGTTTGAGACTTGTTATAAACAGGTAAAACTTTCGGCGCCTATCCTGTGAAAGTGGGTTTTTCTCGGGGCGCTCCCGTTTCCCCCCACAACAAAAAACTTAGGCATTGGATCTTTAGATCCCAGCCAAGGCAACTTTATTGCCATGCTCTGAATCAGGTCGTTTGTGTTCACATTTACTATGACAGCTGCCTATCGGGACGAGTTCTGGCTGTTTTTCTCCGGTGCTACCTTTGCCTTGTTCATGAATAATATTAATTATGACCAACTCCACTCCTTCACCTAAAAAAGAGTAAAAAAAAACCAGCTGAATTCAATAACCTTCCACGAAAGGGGACGAAGAGGAACCACAACGTTCCTGAACACCCCAGTTGGAGAGAGAATTCTTCTGATTTCTCTCTAAACTAAACCCTGCCATGTTAATTTGCGTTTGCGAATTTTGTATTTTGGTAGTTTGTGTAATTGTTTTTGTGTTATGTTTATCCAGGCTGGACATGCGTATTATATAATGGGTCTAATGTATGTTTTATAGATTTTTATTATATTATTAGTTGATGTACCTAGATATTTACCCGAAGGCTTCTTGCATGATTTGCTCTTTCCAAGATTCTAGTCAGGATATTGTTAGTATGATGTATCCACGTTAATTTGGTATCGTAAGTTGATCCTAAAAATTTGGCCGAGGTAGCAGTCTTTTTCTTTTCTTTTCTAATTTCGTGCAAAGATGCTCGATGGCTATCTGCGCTACTAGCAGTCTGTAAAAGTGGTCTGTTCATGTATAACTTTGGTGGGTCTTTTTTTAGTTTATTTAATCTGTTGAATAGTGTTACTTGGTTTTCGGAATATTTACTTTTATTCTATACTTACATCATTCATATATGTGTACAAGATACTTTAATCTGAGTTTGACTGTGTGGGTATTTGGGTATTGATGTTGTTAAATACCCAGGAGGGTCAGGTACATTTGACCTCTTCCTCCCTCCCGAACGATTATAGCGTCTGTCTTTAGGTTTTTTTTGGGTTTTTTTTAAAGCTTTGGGCCAGAGTAAAAGTATAACATCATACTCAGGTCCATTTCAGGGCTCAGTCCATGCATGGACGAACAAGAATTTTTTTTTCATTTAATTTTTTTTCCATATATATTTAACTTTAATCTGAACAAAATTACTAGAGCGCACTTGAAATTCCCGCTACCGCAAGACTAGTTCATTGAGCGACCACAGATGGCACTGCATGTGGCACGCACTCTTTCAGGGTGGGCCTCTTACTGACTTTACAGGATAATGTATCAAAGAAGAAAGAAATAAGTTGTTCATGAGTTGCCTGAGTACGCACAAAGTGTTACGGGACCTGCTGCCAAGAGTATAATAGCAAGTAAACTTAATGAAGAAAGTCTGGATGAATGTCGACAAAGAAACACCTGTTGTTCATCACTGTACTGACTCAGAAGTTATGGATATTGTTCTGAATCCTGGTAAAAACAACGAAAGTGATGAAGATAAAACAGATGTCGCTGAAAGACTTATTACTATGGACAAATTAATTGAGTTGACGAATGAATTAATCAGTGGGCTAGGGCAACATACCTTCATGACGGAACAATAGCTAATGACTCTTCATTTGCTGTATGATAACTTGCACACAGAAAGCTAGAAGAACATAAAACAACTTCGCTTGGATGAAATGTTTAAAAATGCAGCGAAGAAGAATGTGTGTAAGAGCAGTAGGCTTACAACTTATAATTTTGTGGCTTCAACTTCAAGTGCCCCGGATGTTCCCCTGCAACATCACAAATTCATGACGCAACAATCAACTATAAAACATAGTGTAATCCTGACAGCCCTCAACTTCAAGGCCTTTGTGATTAGCTCTACAATTCCAGTGTAATTCTAAAATATGCCACTTTGGAAACAGTACTACTGCAACATTCTTTGTACGTACAGCAATTAAAAAACCTTTTTCATTTATACTGGCTTCCCAGTGGCTCAAAGATATGTCTGCGAACTTACAACGCTAAAAACCGGGTTTCGATACCCATGGCGGGCAGAGCACAGATAGCCCATTGTGTAGCTTTGTGCTTAATTCAAAACAACATAATTTATAGTGTACGAATAAACACGCGACATTTACATTTAATATTTGTTTTATTTAAGTTTATTGTAGTCCATGGTGCTTTAGAGATACGTGAAGAGTGTATAATTAATGGGTCATAAGTGTATTGCTAAATTATCATTATTGTGTGATCTCTGTTGGCCCGGCGAAACGGATAATCTGGCAAGGATCTGAAACCAAGGGTGCCAGAAAGTCGGTGGTGTACCTGTATTCAGGATGAAACCACGTGACAATAGGCTTTATAAAAATACGACTACGACCCTGTAAATAATAAATAACGAAAATTATGATATTTTTTTGTGTGATGGCGAAAAAGAAATGGAAGTTATAATATTCACGTTAAATCATTCTTTTCACGTTGATTTTCCTTGCATAATATCATTCTTCTCACGTTGATTTTCCTTCCATAATATCATTCTTCTCACGTTGACTTTCCTTGCACAGTATCATTCTTCTCACGTTGATTTTCCTTGCATAATATCATTCTTCTCACGTTGATTTTCCTTGCATGATATCATTCTTCTCACGTTGATTTTCCTTGCACAATATCATTCTTCTCACGTTGATTTTCCTTGCATAATATCATTCTTTTCACGTTGATTTTCCTTGCATAATATCATTCTTCTCACGTTGATTTTCCTTGCATAATATCATTCTTCTTAAGTTGACTTTCCTTGCACAGTATCATTCTTCTCACGTTGATTTTCCTTGCATAATATCATTCTTCTCACGTTGATTTTCCTTGCACAATATCATTCTTCTCACGTTAATTTTCCTTGCATAATATCATTCTTCTCACGTTGACTTTCCTTGCACAATATCATTCTTCTCACGTTGATTTTTCTTGCATAATATCATTCTTCTCACGTTGACTTTCTTTGCACAAGCCCCCCGCTAGTACAGCGGTATGTCTTCGGATTCACAACGCTAAAATCAGGGGTTCGATTCCTCTCGGTGGGCTCAGCACATAGCCCGATGTGGCTTTGCTATAAGAAAATACACAAAAAATTCTTTGCACAATGTAAATATATGAAGATAGAGAAATAAGATATACTGATAGATACCCTACTTTCCTAGAGCTAAGTCAACAATATGAAAGTGAATTTTAGACCTAGAAGGTAAAGTAGCATCCACTCGGTAACCTAATTATTCTAAAAACTTAGTGGCTTTCCTGTAATGGTTAATAACAAACTCTGGTTATCCCTCTAGTTGTGTTTGGACTGGATTACGTTTAGAAGCGTGAAAAAGTTATACTTGAAATTTCTATTAAAGCTATTTAGTTCCATCATATTTATTCGATGTGGAATTAAAAGCCTAATGAAAACAAACTTGTTTTACAACAACGTGTGATAGTTTTTGTGATAACAGGTAAGTAAGTACCAGTTATAAAACATATTCGTCATTCCTATCTTGATAATTGTTTTCAGAAAATATGTTTTAGCTCTTCCCACTGTATTTTATTGATGTATTAGTACGTTGTAGCCAGCCACAGTATCGTTAAGTCTCCTCACTTAATTATTATACGAGAGTTGAGAGTGGGTGTTTTTGATTATCTGTATTCAAAATTAGGGGTGGCTATGGGTTGATAACCCTTCGTATAGTTTTGCGCAAAAATTCTGAAATAATGAAAGATTTTACGATGTCGTGTCGAATACCGATAGTTGGCAAGTAATGGACACCACAAATACTAGGCCTTTTTTGGCTTTTTAATTCGTGTTAACATCAACCATACATTAAACATCCGATGTCTAAATACTGGTTTATATTAATCTTTCGTAAGACCTCTCAGTGCGTTGTTATCTCATTTTACTACACGCAGCAACACTATAATTATCAAATTGATTCTTCCATTCTGCCGGTTAGTAAAACACAAACAAACAATAATGAAAACTAATGTTTATAAACGAGTAAGTTCATAGAATAATTTGCTGTACTAATTAACACCAGCAGTCTTCGCATACAGATGCCATTAATGATATAAATCTTCAACACAACATGAGCACAAACTGGGTAAAACAGACCTCATCGTTTCGCTATTAGCATGTTCGTTTAGAGTTCGTGTTCACTAGAGTTGTGTTTACCATAGGTATTCGATATTTTGGACAATAGTAGGGGTTCAGGGGGCGCTCTTCTTATGGCAAAGCCAGAGGCATCGCTGGGCACCGGCACATGAGGCCTGTGCCCCAATTTTATTTGACAGTACTCCGGAAACCCAACTGGTGTGTTGACAAATCAAAACAGAGAACCATGATTGATATCATAAAGAAACGCCAAAAATTCCCGCACCTATAGGCAGACAGACAGATCTTGGTAGGAATTTTGGTTAAATTATTATTTCGTTCTGGTCGAACGAAAAATAACCAGGGGCGGTCAGAAACTACTGTTTCTCTTCACCCCACACAAGGCAAGAATAAATTAGTTAACTGATTACGGAGCGAGTGATATGTACAGGAGTGGCATGTTAGTTATTCGTACAACGCGATGGTCACGAATGACCTAGAAGTTGATAGTGTGTTGAATTTAATTGAGGGGAATCGGGAAAAGCTGAGAAGAGATCCTGCCGGCTAGAGAGACGACGAAGAAAGATGAGGAAGGTTCAGCAGAACACCCACAAGCGTCCGAGGAATGATGTTTAAGAATGTTGACTTGGAGTGAGCCGAGAGATGCAAACACAGTGCGCCGACATGATTAGGTCTCATGACTTATATGTATTAGCTATTAAACACTTAAAAATTTTGGATATTCAAAAATTTGGATACTAATTTAAAATTTAGAAATCAAAATAACGTACCTCTTTTCAGGGCTGGGATCTATAGATCCTATGAAACGGAACTTTTGCTGTGGGGGGAAACGGGAGTACCCCGAGAAAACCCACTTTCACGGCCAGGGCGCCGAATGTAGGCCCTGATCGTGCCCGGAAGAAGAGCTGTAGGGAAAGAAATTACATAGATTAAGAACAATTGACATACATATGATTACAAAGCAAATGATAATAACAGAACACAAAACGCATAGGTGGTAGCTTGGACCGCACCTATAGGCCCGAGCTCCTAATCTTTTAAGCACCTAGCGACGCCCCCGGGCAGAGAATTGTATACTTCTAATGTCCTTGGCTTGCTGCCCTAGTTTCGTAGAAATAATGCTGAAGGTTATATTTTTACACGTGACATCGACCGTGGACTCTATTAGGTTTAGAGTCCATCAGTTAGAAAATATGCCAATATACTACTGAATTCCGAAAGCATAAACGTTTAACTATTTTGAAGGTGGAATATTTGTTAGAAAAACAACAGTTATTATGTTATTTTCTTCTAGGCTTGTTTAACCTTTGCTTTTTATAGGGTAATTCTTTGTATCAATTCAGCTTTTGTTCAGAGAAAAACGTAAACAAAGCGTGTACATCTCATAGCAAAGTCACATCGTGCTGTCTACTGTGTTCATCGAGGGGAATCAAACGCCTGATTTTAGCGTTGTAAATCCGTAGACTTACCACTGTCCCAGCGGAATATATTAATACAAGCAATGTTATGCTACATTTTTACTTACAACGAAATGCCCCACAGTGGCTCACTTGAAGTTTCATAATTCACAACGTTAAAATTCGCGTTGCGATATACAAGATAGGAAGAACATAAATAGTCTGTTTGTTTTCTAGTTACGCGAAAGGACTCTTTTATGTTTTTCTGATAAAAATGAAACTGTTGTGGGTACTATTTATTTATGTAGACTTTAAATGAAATTTAAAAGTATCATTCATTATTCTTTTTTCTCCAGATGGCGGTAAAACAGAATCGCTCCTTCAGCCATTACGTAACTCTAGTAGTTCTATTGTTGACCGTAACATCAGCAATAAAAGCTAAGTCTATTCTGAAACGAAGTTTTGCTGACCTGGGATGTATGGGAGATTTTAACAAAGCCGTGTTTGCCCGTTTAGGTCGTGTATGTGAAGAGTGTTACCATGTTTACCGTGATCCTTTCATTCATCTGGAATGCAGGTAAATAAAAATTAGTGAACAAGTATATTTCTGTTAGAAGCTGTTCTGAATTTCGCACAGAGTTACACGAGGGCTATCTCCGATAGCCTTCCCTATTTTAGCAGTGTAAGACTAGAGGGAAGGCAGCTACTCATCACCACCCACCGCCAACTCTTGGGCTACTCTTCTACCAAAGAATAGTAGGATTGACCGTCACATTATAACGCCCCCAAAGCTGAAAGAGCGAGCATGTTTGGTGTGACGGGGATTTGAACCTGCGACCCTCGAATTACGAGTCGAGTGCTAGACCACCTGGCCATGCCGGACCCATAACTTTGCGACGGGAAAAGTTAGCAAAAGTATCCCTTCAGTCGAATACGAAGAGTTTCGGCCCGCCATGGCCAGGTGGTAAAAGCACTCGGCTCGTAATCCGAGGGTCATGGGTTCGAATCCCCGTCACTTCAGACATGCTCGTCATTTCACACGTGGGGGCGTAATAATGTGACGATTAATCCCACTGTTTGTTGGTTAAAGAGTAGATCAAAAGTTGGTGATGGATGTGATGACTAGCTGCCTTCCCTTTAGTCTTACACTGCTAAATTAGGGATGGCTAGCGCAGATAGCCCTCGTGTACCTGTACGAAATTCAAACCAAACCACAAACTTATGTCTCACTTCTGTGTTTGTGTATGTGGGTTTGTCAGCAAGATTTCTCGGAAACGGCTGAATGGATTTGGACTTTGATTCAAATGTGATTAATATTTGAAGGTTCAACGTCACAGTAAGGTCACGAAAAAAATCCCTGCCTCTTAATATAGGGACCGAATTTTCACATTATTTTTGCTCTATAACTCAGTCATAAATGATCGGATATTGATTAAACATGGTGTACATATGTATAATAATATTCCTTATTATCCTATCAAACATGGTTTGTGTCCATTTATAACGACAGACATACGGTCACATTTTTGAAGTCCGAATATGATCAACGCTGAGGGGCAGATATGCGCCCTACTGAGTGCCCCTATGTTTGATTTTGTTAATGTTGGGATGTATAGAGTTAATGTGATTGAAATAATTAAGTGTACATTCTGCAGATGTCAATCCCGCAATCGTGTCGTCTACATATCTGTACCAAACATGAAACAAAACAAAAACTTAACATACTATGAAATCAAATAAAGACAGCCGTAAAACTATGCTCACCAGATAAAATTAACGACGAATTAGAGAAGACAAAACAATACTTCATCAGCATCAACAAGTTTCCTACACAAACCGTAGAAAACATTATACGCACACACCTAAACAAAAAGCAAAATCAACTAACAAAAGTAAATATAACCCACGAATTAAAAAAGCACGAAACCATATACGGCTGCATACCATATATTCCCGACATCAGCAGAAAAATAACCAACAGTTGGCAAAAACTAGTAACAAAATATGATATTCTAGTTAATACCAAATTTATTCAAAAACCAGGCACAAAACTAAGGTCTATACTATGTAAAAACTACACTGACAAACACAACACCAACATTATTTATAAAATACAATGTGATAACTTTGACAACTTCTATATCGAAGAAACAAGTAGAAAAATGATAGCCAGATTCAAAGAACACAAAAAGTCACCTTCACACGTTTTCGAACACTGCAAATCAAATAAACACAACATAACCATATAAAACACCCAAATACTAAATAAAGAAACAAACATAAACAAACGCAAAATTAAAGAAGCCTTACGTATACAACAACTCAAGCCCAAAATAAACCAATACAAAGAAACACTTTAAAACCTATATTAATAAATATATCCAACATCTAAGCACGCCCTCTATATTCCTACACTCAATTACACAACCGCCTTCAAACATGTGGTCAGCTACCGGTCAGTAACCTTTTCTTTCTTTGTGAACCTGACGATGACCGAAGGAGGTCGAAACGTTGTTTGTTCCTCTACTAGTGCTTTCTCTATTCATAGCAGCCGTTTTTAAATATATAATTTTCTATACAAGGGGTTTTCTTGTCATCACAAATTAGTGAGGATTATACCTGTCCTAAATGTCCGAGTTCTGGTCGTTTAGACCACATGCTCAATACCTGTTCAGGTTGAAAATTCCAATCAGTTATTCAGTTCCGAAACAAAATATAATCGTAATACGTCCAATTTCAATGGGTATATTTATCCATATTGGTTGACTTGGTGAAATCATAATATACAAAAACATAACATTATATATTTTTAACAATGAGGACAGCGACATCATGTTTATGTCCTAAAATTAATAAATTTCAACTCCTTTTTATAATGATTGATATTTGAGCTTTTTTGACTAATTACAGATGTAGTTCCAGAACTTATTTGAGCTTCAAATAAAGAACAGTGTAGAGTAAATCTTTTACGCATTTTTTTAAAATTAAGTGTGAAAAGTAACTGACGTAAGATATATAGAACTTCTTCCT
Organism: Tachypleus tridentatus; assembly: GCF_004210375.1. Classification (NCBI taxonomy): domain Eukaryota; kingdom Metazoa; phylum Arthropoda; class Merostomata; order Xiphosura; family Limulidae; genus Tachypleus; species Tachypleus tridentatus. The sequence continues at coordinate 129,041,904 of NC_134832.1, read as the reverse complement.
AAATATTTTATCTATTACAAGTAAGTTTTTGTTGGTTACGGAAGAAAAAAAGCCAAAAGTGAAAATGGAAAAAAAATTGAAAAATGGAAGCCAAAAGTGAGATGCTGTTATTTAAATGGTAGCTACAATATCAATATACGATACTTCATATTTTGTTTCATTTATTTTTCCAGATCTAATTGTTTTAAAAACAGCATGTTTGCTGACTGTGTGGAGACATTACTCATGCACTCGGAAGAAGAGAATCTTATCAAAATGGTGGATACCGTGTACGGGAAGTGACGTCAAATATTAGTACTTCCGTCGTCATAACCAGAATCCAGTCATTCCTTTTTGTTTCGAAAATAGGTTTATGAGGTAAAGAGACAGAGAGAAGAAATAATCTAATGAAACATTTTACCTCATACAGCTAAAGCGTGTTTTTTTTTTCCTAACTATTTATTTTTGCCCTAGCGTTTGTAAATCTGTTCCAAACCTAATATCAGGGAAGTTGATGTGTTATCTTCGTTGTTTGCTCTTATATACCGTCTAAATTTCAACTATTCTTGCAGGAAAAATTACGGTTTATTTTCTGTTTTACTTCAAATAAAGGGCTCATGGTTTATAATATTTATTTAAATGTATTGTTATTTTATCGTTTACACACACACATAAGCTTATATAAAATGTGTTATAATGTACAAGTGTTTCCTTTTCATTGAAGTGTTACAAATTTTTATGTAAAATAAAAACTTTTTCCAGTTTCATTTCTACATGTTGTTTTACTTTCACCCATACTGTTTCGCAGATTTCTCTATTGTACATTTTTAACATCAGAAGATTTAAGGTATATAATTTACATATTCTAGGGCAACGTCAGGATTCTCTTAAAGGTATTTGTTGTTATTTATAATTCACATTTTTTTAGATACGTAAATACCGGTGAAAACTCCATAAGTGTGTCATAACGGAAACTTGATAAAGAACAAGTTGTTTTGAACCAGATATTCCCACAAATTGTATAAATAAACTACATACTGTCTAGTTACTACTTAGCCCCCCGCTAGTACGGCGGTAAGTCTACGGATTTACAACTCTAAAATTAGGGGTTCGATTCCCTCGGTGGGATCCACAGATAGCGTGATATAATTTTGCTAAAAGGAAAAACACACACACTCTAGTCACAACTTAATCAAAAGTTATATATATAGATATAAATATGTGTGTGTGTTTTATATAGCAAATCTACATCGGTCCATCTACTGAGCCCAACGACGGGAATCGAACCCCTTATTTTAGCGTTGTAAATCCGTAGACTTACCGCTGTACTAGCGAGGGAGTGGATAAAATTGTGTAAATTTTGTTTTAATAATTATTTTGCACATTATTATATCGTATAAGGTAAATATACTGCCACTTAAAACTTTCAGTTTAAACACCCTTATATGCCGTATAGAACTGAATGGAAATATGTAGATGGGAACAAACAACCAAAGCCTTCTAAAAAGTACTTATTTGCCCCAGCATAGATGAAAATATTAAAGATGTTAGTACGATGTATTATGGTATGGTACTTGCCCATTTAATCTGTATTGAAAAGGGGGCTCGCTGGCCGTTTAGGGCGTTTCTATATTACCTATAACTTTTCCATATTACTGTTGGTGATGGTGAAGGGTATGTTTGTTGTTTGGCATATCTTCAGGGTGCTCAGCAGCACTGGGATCAATAAATTTTGTGCACCCACAATACTCAAGGAGCTGGCACTTGTGCTTTTGAATAAGTTATAGTTGTACTAAGGATATTGGTTTCACTCTTAACCTAAAAATAGTTTTCGCAACTCATGGAATTAATGTTTGATTGTGGACCAAAAATGTATTCATTCTTACTCTTAGACTCCCCATCTGGCGACGACCCTACTATTAGAACCGTTTTAAAAGTTAAAGTGTCTCTTTTTTTTTTCAACACTTCATTGTTTAACACTACTGACACACACCATCAGTACTATAAGTAGATCAAAGTACGTATTTACACTATATTGATCATGTAATTTAAATGTGAAGTCCACACTATAACAAAATCGTAGATTTATGTTTCATTTCAATGTTATATTAATGCTAATTTCCGATCAAAACAAATTATCTACGCAGATGAAAACTCAAAATTAACTCATTAAACAATATCACTGAATGAAATATTATGTCTTTATAATCAATAGAATGCATCGATTTATCAGCCTTAACTGTATTTTCGGCCTTATAACATCTTATAAGGCTTAGGGTAATTCAGAATCATATATTGAGTCATCAATGTCAGACAAACTTCATAATAAAATAAATAACATTGTTAATAAAACTAACATTAAAAATAATATAACGTACTTAAAACGCACAACAATTAGAAGGGGTTGAGGAATAATTCGTGAGCGTTTTTTCAAGTTAAAAAAATATATTCATAAATGAACGCTTTCGCAAAATATTTCATGTCATTTGGTAGATAATTTTTGCTCTAATAGATGGTGTGTTTGATTTTCATATGTCTTTAATTTTTGCTTTCATTTTCAGCTCATTAAATGGAATGTCAAGTGGACAAAATCGAGCATTTTCGACACCATCTGCTTTTCGCATTTAATTTCTTGCAATTTCGTTTAAAACAATGCATACTATATACCTAGGTATTACATGAAATAAAGTATCATAATAAATGTTTTGGGTGTAATGTGTTCATGCATTGAAGTATTGTATAGTCTTGCATGTAATGCTTGAATGAAATTATTTAAAAACGCTCACGAATTATTCCTCAACCTAATATTATAATTGAGTTCCCGCCTCTTGAAAAGCGTTTAAAAGGTCGTGAACTGTAGTGGTTCACAATAAAGCTTAGAATCCACAATACAAACAATATCATAAAGTTACGTTTCTTTTATATGCAATATTGATATATAACGTTATAGAATTCACATTATAACAATATTTCACAATTACACTTCTTTATATAAGATACTGATAAGATTTTAAACAAGTACACTCTAACAAGGTCTCACAACTACACCTCTTTTATATATACTATATCGATAAAATATTAGGTTATTAGTGCACCACTGATATACATCAATCTTCTCAATCAGAATTTGGATTTCACTACAATCATCATAACGAATAACTTCTGCACAATCTCTGCCATTATCAAGAATAAATCCACAGTTTCGAAAGCACTTATTATGCATTTGACTGAATGACTTAAAAATGCAATTGCATCTAACACGTCAGTTTTCATGGTCACTTCAGATGTTCTCTTGCAGTCGTCCATGTTTGCAATAATATGCTGAAGTATCAATTTTCTGTATTTCAATTTTATACACTGTATAATTCCATTATCTAGTGGCTGTAGAACTGACGTTGTACATGGAGGTAGAAATACTACTTAAGCATTTGAAAGTTGAACTTTTAGGTGACAAGTTCTGTTATCGAGGAAAAGTACAATATTCCTATTTTCTTGTTCCATTTTGTTGTTTAATATGTTCAAAAATTCTTCGAATGTAGCACTTGTCATCCTCGCTTTATTATTCGCTTTCCATTCCACAGGAAGTTGATTCTTCCTCAAATTCCTGAAGCAGCGCGGATTTTTACTTCTTCCTATTACCCATGGATTATCTAGTTTTCTATCAGCAAATGCGACGAAAAGTACAGTCAATCGTTCTTTCGAATAGCGACCTCCGGAACACTTTTCTCCTTAATCTGCAAAGTTTTATTGGGAAGAGCTCTGAGAAAGAAAGCTGTTTCGTCTGCATTTGCAATATCCTTCGGGTTGTAATGACGAGTAAATTGACCCTAACCCTAACCCTAAATTCATTAGGAGATGACATGAATACTTAATAGCCTTTAAAAAAAAAAAATTAGGGTATTTAGTAGCTTTTTTTTTTTTTAAATGAGGGTATTAAGTAAATTTTCCCTAAATTTTAAAATTAGGGAAGATAGGATTTTTTTTTCGTGTGAATTATTTAAAGAGTAGAATTTTGCATTTAAAAGACAAATATATTTCTACAAATCATGATCCTAATTTAACTGCAAAAATAATGACGGCAGAAAAAAAGAACAGAATATATTTAACCAATACTTACTATAAACAAATGTCCATGAATTTATTAATATTTAAACAAATTATTGATTAAACAATAATTTATTAATAGTCAGAGAAATTATTAATTAAATAAGAAATTAATATTTAAACAAAAACATTTTTTTCCGACTTACTCGGCTCTAATCTTACTTGTTGATAGATGAGGTAGGTGAAAGCTTTCCGTCCGCGTTACGCAGGTTCCGCTACATAGAGGGCCTTTTATAAGAGAAATCTTAAGATAATGCTGCAAATATCTGATATTTCCGGCTTTTACAGGTTTCCACCCTATGCAGTTTCCGACTTAGACAGGTTTTACTGTACTTTAGCAATGCTAAACAAGATTCTTATTATTACTAAGCCTTGTTACCAGCGGTTCTTCAATTTTTATGTTTTCGGACCACCTGGATTAATTATCTCGGCGAATTACAATGGAATCTATACACTATGTTACCACTTCGTTTTCGATATGCACCCCTCTGGCTCAGCGTTAAGTATGATGGCTTTTAACTCTACAAATCGGGTTTCGATACCAGTGGTGAGCAGAACATTCATAATTAACTATGTAGCTTTGTACTTAACATTAAATAGACAAACCTTTTCAACGACTACAGAATCTGAACTACTATTATGAGGTAATGCAATATAAGTATAATATGGAATACAGTACTACATATCTTTTATCTACCCTAACTATCGACTGTTATATTTTTTAAAACATACTTTTGTTTGTATTTTTTTTCAAACCGTATAAATGTTTTTTTTTAAAAAAACGAATACCTTAATATCATATAAACAGATGTGACATAAACAGAAATAACTCTGATAAAAAAGGAAATAAAAAAACGTGTAGGAAATCTTAACACAAAACGTAAACTTGGAAAAAGGAATAGAAATAGTGAAGTGATATGAATTTAGTATTATTAAAACATAAGTTATACACACAGTTTCAAAGGTACTGTAGAAAGTTTTCCTTACATGGAACAGAACGTTTCATTTTCATCTGGTTATAAAAACCCATTAAATTAGCTGCATAGGTCACATCAACTTACAGGGGCAGCAGCAATCTTATTTGTACAGGGCACCTCAGCTTAAACAGTAGAATACTATCTAAATTGTACAGATTAGGTCAGCTTACCAAGCCAAAACTAACTTAACATGTAGGTCAAGTCAACTCATAGGGGCAAAATTACCTTAAATGTATATGTATCGTCAGATTATAAAGTCAAAAGGCTATCTTAACATGTAGGTTGCATAAGCTTATAGGGGTGAGGTGTATAGTTAGCGGCAGATTACATAGAAAAACTGGCTTAATTGGATAAGTGGCACCAACTTACAGGGCAAACAAGCTCTAAGTGTATACATCACATCGCCTTTAGGAACGAAACCTACGTTAAAAGTATAAGGTTACGTCATCCTACAGGGAAAAAAACTATCTTAACTGTACAAGATTCATCAGGTTAAGAGGCAAATATTATCTTAACTGTATATCGTGTCAGCTTTCAGGGGCAAAATCTATCTTTGCGTTATAAGTCACACCAACTTACAAATGCAAAAACTATTCTAAATGTATAGTTCACATCAACTTACAAGGTCAAAAGCTATTTTAATTATATTGGTCGCATCATCCTATAGTGGCCAAAATTATCTAAGTGTTTACATTCTATCATCTTACGGGTGCAATAACTATATTAACTCTATTGGTCACAACAGCTTACAGGGGCAACAGCAGCCTTAAATGTATACAGGAGAACATAAAGAATAAGCCTTCTTTTCACCAAACAAGCATCTTGCCCCCTAGTGTGTATGCATGGTTGCCATTTAAGGAGCCTTAAAACATAGTTTTTTGGTATAATAATAATAATTTGAACATATTAAGTCTAACATATTCATTCATAATAATCAGAGGATTATTAATTGCAAACGTAAACGTGTACAATGTAATTAATGTTCAGTATCTGGGAAAACCACCCCTAGAATTATGTGGGACTTGCAGTCGTCTAGGATGGAACCAATGAGATTTGCAATTGAAACTGTGAAGAAGCTTTCACTCTAATGCAGTGGACACCAATTTAGTGGAAAATTGGAGTTTTTATTTGCACTCTTTAATCAACTCGATTGACAAATAAAATATCTTTTCTACTAAAACGTAATCATAATTTGATTTTAATTCGAGTAACTGTATAAATGTTATGTTTAACCTTATTCTTTACAGATGTTATCCTCTTTTTTTAATAACTGTGTAAAGAATTTACAATTGTAAATTTATTTCAGTGTCTACGTTTATTTCTCTAGTTTTCTTTTTTGTATGTGACGTATATTATTGACTGTGTATTGCGCAAGTCCCGCCTGCTCTCGGAACTTAAAGATAATTCTTGAATGTGAGAATCAACAATATCTGTTTCCGAAAACGCGCTAAAACATTGTTGAAAATTGTAGAGTTTCACGTGATTTGTTTAAAAAATGCCAGCCAAGAGACAGAAAAATAATAATATTCTTGGGATAGCTACAGTCAGTGTGCTATAGGCCTAGGAAGCTATAAGTGTCATTAACGTCTCTTTATCGGAAAACTACAGAATTTGACCAGGAAAGTTATACACTTTGAACATTACAAACCGTTCAGCATCAGTAAATTACTTCGGACGTTATTATTTCTACGAGGACATTAAATATCTCCCTCGCCGGAAAAAGTGAACTCGTAAAGGTGTGAGGCAAGCCAAGAAAGAAGTCGTTACGGCGGTCAACCCAACTAATTAACTCAAGCAAGATGTGTGGCAATATTAACTCACATTTTCTTTGATTGTCGTGAACCTGGGTCGATAAAATATTCAGTTTTAGACCGGATTTAAAACTTAGTACTATTTGTAAGTTTGTAAAACTGTTGTATATGAGCTATCACTTGTAATAACTATTAGTAATAACCGTTATTGTAAACTGTATTGTTTTTAAAATATATTTGTGTTAGAAGAGGAAATTGTGTGTATCAATCTTGTTGGCAAATAACATAAATTTAATACATATTAACATTTAATTAACTACTAAGCTCAAATTCAAAGTTCCGATTAGTTGACACTGTTGTAACGTACATAATAAATCGGAAACCTGTCCGAAATAAATTATAATACTTAACAATGTTAAAAGTCAAGTGTTAATAAATAAAGCTGTTACTAACATCATAATAAGTGAGTTACAATCAGCATCCTGGCACATTTCTAAACCAGGGTGGTCGCTAACTACCAGACGTATTCTGGGCTTCGAGCCCAAGAAGCAGCCATTACTTAAAATAATTAAAATATAAATGCTATGTAACATGTAATTTGCGCAAGATACATTTGGGACACTCACCCTCTGGGCCAGCGACCAGTGATGTCTTTAGTCCTAGCTGGAATCATCGGTTATTCTATACTTCAATCAGTAAGTGGTCAAACAAACCAATCACAAAATCGATATCATAATCACCTCAATGTAAAAATATTAATAAACTGTTTAACATTAAAATTACCGATGGAGTCGTAAGACACATCTTTGTAAACTAGTTACGCACCAAAATGGTCCGTAATAACATATGAAATACACACAGAAATTTAATAAAACAACGGTCAATATGATAATTAATCCCACTTTGAGGTTTCCTACACCAGAAAATTTATCATATCGTCCCATTTTGTTTTTGGTCATTTCTTTACATTAATGACAAAACATAAAGGTAATAAATTACACGATGCAATAGGTAATCTTTAGTTTTGATTATTTTGTATATTATAACAAGATACAAAATAGCTATATGCTCTAGCCATCATTAATTTTTTAACTGATAAGCAGAGGAAAGATAAATAGCAACAGCGTTCTTTCAATTCTTACGCGACTACAATGAAATGGCAACTATTCTAACACACATCCAACCACAAAGGGTTAAAGGTAAATTGAAGTCACACAACGTGAACCATAAACCTTTATATTCACAGTCTGGAATGTTAAGTATTTAGTATATTTCGTTTTTCACCAACAGTAAGCGGTATAGAAATAAATCAATAATTTGGAGATGATAGAATAAACTAATAATATTAATATCAGAAGTAGAGTTTGGGCCAACTCATCTTACACTACGACATTATGACGAAATACAACCTGAAACTAATGTAAGTTAAATGTTTACTGTGAGAAAAATAGCTATACAGACTAAATGTATTTCCGCAAGAGCCTTCTGTGGCATAGCGGCATATCTAGGAACTTACAATGCTAGAATCTGTGTTTCGATATCGGTGGTGTAGCTTTGTGTTTAATTACAAATACAAACACTTTCGCGGGTTCCCCGAACGTTGTCTGTTTCAAGTGTAAATAAAACCAATATTAAGAGTAACAAATATTTTTATTTCCTGCTTTTGAAGTTCTTATGTCATGCTCTTTCGTACCTTACAGAGCACTGAATTATTATCGTGATTCACTGACGTCACGACAATACAAATTGGCAAAGTTAAGCGTCTCTTATGTGACGTCATTTTATTGTCTACTGACCAGCCGACAGACAACACACTACTCTATAATGGTGCGAGGGAAGTAACTTAAATGTTCGTATCAATATCTCAGTTGTAGTTTCTGTAAAAATAATTAGCACATACCCGAAAGTGGGAAACTATGGTATGGAATGTCTTTTTTTTATTAAGTAACACAATACATACAATATATTGTAAGCTACAAAACTGCTCAGAAAAACTGAATGATTGAGAGGTAATCAGGAAGATATTAGTGACGATAGCTGCGTGCATCATCACATATACCGTTTAATAAATGGAAGGTTAATCGTTAAAGGGATCTATTTACAAATAGCTGCGTGCATCATCACATCTGCCGTTTAATAAATGGAAGGTTCCATCGCTAAAGGGATCTATTTACAAATAGCTGCGTGCATCATCACATCTGCCGTTTAATAAATGGAAGGTTCCATCGCTAAAGGGATCTATTTACAAATAGCTGCGTGCATCATCACATCTACAGTTTAATAAATAAAAGGTTCCATCGCTAAAGTGATCTATTTACAAATAGCTGCGTGCATCATCACATCCACCGTTTAATAAATGGAAGGTTCCATCGCTAAAGGGATCTATTTACAAATAGCTGCGTGCATCATCACATCTACAGTTTAATAAATAAAAGGTTCCATCGTTAAAGTGATCTATTTACAAATAGCTGCGTGCATCATCACATCCACCGTTTAATAAATGGAAGGTTCCATCGCTAAAGGGATCTATTTACAAAATAATCCACTTGTAAAATACAGTAGCTAGAACAGTAGGACAATCTATGTGTTTATAACCACTTCTACTACTATTCTTTTAATGTACTAGTGTATTTAAGGTGAATTTGCTAGAATGTAAGGAGAGTTAGGAATAATTGATATAATTTTAAATCTCTGTGGTGTCAAAAGTGCTTACATGTGTGTTGGCGTATGTGAAGTTAAGATAAAGAGAGTTACATATATATATCTTATTGCGACTATTTTAATCGTGTGGTACGTACTGAATCATCGACCATAACGTTGTAAATGATTGATCCAGCATCATTTTTGATGGAGCTGAATAAAATTATATGCTTTAGCTTGTGTTGAAGTGTTTGTGTTTATGATAAAGAAAGTTATATATATTCTGTATTGGCTCCTACCAGAATTGGATTAAGGGTTAGACAAGCCTAGAACTACGTGTTCATACTGGGCCTTTTGTGAATGCGACTAATGACTAGAGTAAAAACAAAACATCAACTAAATCTCAAAAGTTTTTTTTTTTTATACTTTTGAAGACAAAAGGAAAGTAATAGTAACAGATATGAAATACTGTATACTCATTAAATGAACAATATCAGATGTTTCTTGTATGTTTTCAAGTGATGTTTTCATACAAACAAAATTTGCAACTGGATAACAAAGCGTCTAGACAGAAAGAAACCACGTTTAAGTATAATTCAGCAATCTGCATTCACGCGCACACGCACGCCCATATGTCTCGGGCACATACATAGCATGCTCACCAGTGCAGTAGCAGATGCCACCTGTACCAAGTTAAACTACTGTCTTACAAGCTCTTCTGTAACAAAAACATTTATGATAAGTTTGGATTCAAGTGATTCAAATAAGCCATCTTCTACGTATAAGTGCCAATGAATTTATCCTGTCTTGGCACATTATTGATCAAAGTATGTTCTTTATCCTTCTTATAGCGTCGAGACTGATCTTTCTCCCGAACAAGTGCCTGAGCCACAGGAACATCCTTAAGATTATCATGGCGTTTAGGAAAGTTGAGTTTAGAAATTTGTTACATATAATTTGCCTAGCAGAAGGGGCAAATTGAACAATTTTTTCCTGTGCTCGACTCGTTATCTGAAAATCATGAGTTCGAATCCTTGTTACACCAAACATGCTCGCCCTTTCAGCTGTGGGGGTGTTATAATGTGATGGTCAATCTAACTATTCGTTGGTAAAAAAGTAGCCCAAGTGTTGGCGGTGCGTGGTGATGACTAGCTGCCTTTCCTCCAGTCTTACGCTACAAAATTAGAGACGGCTAGTGCGGATAGCCCTCGAATAGCTTTGCGTGAAATTCAAAACAATCAATGTATCCTTAAAATACTGTCACTTACCTTGATAGAACTGACCGAACTCTTTTTCTTGAATAAAATCCGAGATCTTTGAAACCGAAGTATCAAAGGATACATACATTTCTAACCCAGCCTAACAACTTAGGCCTAGTCACATTTTAGGCATACTGCTTAAATATACGATAAGAAACTATATTTCGGACGCAAACTCTGAGGGAGGAGCCTGGCTAAAGCGTCGTAAAGGTATGGAGTGTAAATATGTTGATTGGCCGAGGGCTATCATTTGATTAGCGTGACTAAGTCTAGCCTCTCTTAGATCTATATAGTTGCATTTCAAATTGTATGCAAATATACTAGGTCAGAACGAGGCTACTCTTAATCACACTATATGGTGGCAAACTTATTAAATCTCTGAACTTTACATCGCACGTTAGGCCTCCACACGTGACACAAAAAATCTTTTTCTTCAGAAATAAACAGATTTGGTAGAATTAAGCATTTTCAAAAAAGGAAAAATGAAGGCGGATTTTTTTTTATAATAAGCCTTTTCTGAGCCCGGACCTACAGCCTCCAAAACGCCTGCTTGCTAGCTATGTAATATGTATTAATATTTCGTAGTTTTAAGGTAGATGGGTGTCGCCTTTTAAGCCCCATGCAGACAAAATAAAAGCATATATATCGTAACGTATGATCATAATGGAACAAAATTAATTATTGGAAATAACACGGACGTTGCAGAAATTGAACTGGAAAACCAAGTTTTAGTAATTTTACTTCCACGTGGACAGGCAGAGTGGGCCATGGTCTCCCAAATTTTCACTGTGGCCCACTCAAGTTACGTTACTTTTCCCAGCAGTTTAGTAAAGCATACTATCAATTTTGAAAACCTTATCATTTTTCAACTCGCCGAGAAGCATTAACAAAAGCATCACTAACCACCATCGTGCCCGAAAGAGAAAAGGTGAACCTGACCCTATACAAGGATTTCTTCAATTTGTATAGAATTGTAAACGTAATATTACGTGTTTTTGTTTTAATTATAAACTGAAGAAATTTTTGTTGTTGACTCTTCAAAGAAAATGTTTACTTTCATATTAAACACAACTGGATTTTTTCTAAATGTTTGTAATTAAGTCTATAATGAGGCTAAAAAGATGTTCGTGCAGTAAGGTTCTGCAGAGGTAGTTTGAACGAAGAAGGACGTTAGATTTCAACTGAACGAGATCTTACTCCTCACAGTGATAAAACAGTATAAAATTATTTATCATTATAATTTAAAAGAACTTCCAACAAAGAATGTTTTTCAGTAAAACTGTGCCTGCGTTATATAATGATTTTTAAATCACTCTTCAGGTTTTCAAAGGGAAACACGAACTGTTTGCGCTGAGTCAACATATTCTTTGAACCCTTGAGGTATCTAACAGATAGACGTTATTTTTTTTATTAATTATGACGAAATGCACCAAAAAACATTAAGCATTTTTTTTCATCCTTGTAGAGATAAAGAGAATATTGAAGCTCAAAGCCAGAATCCGGGGATCATCTATCAAATACAGATGAGAAACAGTGATCTAAATATGGGCAAGGCAAGTCAGTTTCATTAATTAAAATATCAAAACATTGCACACACAATATCTGTGTACGGTGAAAGTTAAAAAGGGATTGAAAAGTAATCATAACTATAAGTAGTAATATGTTTTGAACTACCAACAACTTTAGAATTGAGTGAAACCAATGGATCTTCCCTGAAAACGTAAGTTTTACTTGTTTCTTCAGAGAGGTAGACAGTTTATTTATTTATTTGCATAGTTCTCATCTTAATCGTTTATTTAATTCATATTTCTTAGAAGTTAAGCACAAAACTACACAAAGAGCTGTATAGGGTCTGCTTACCATGGGTATCAAAAGACGGTTTCTAGCGTTGTAAGTCCGCCACTGGGGGGCACCTTCAAGTATTGATGTATTTAGCAAAAAAAAATATACAAGTGTTTTACTTTCTGTCGGGTAAGGCGAAGAATACCTTTATTTCGATATGAAGTGTTTATGTAGCGTATATGTAAAAGGAACTTTAACTTTTTTATCACAGCTAATTAAAATAAAGTTACACTTCTATTTTGCAGAGATTTAGAGAATACAAGATACCAGCACTGGTACAAAATTACATACGTTCCATAATATTTATTTTCATTCCCTTAACTGTGGTGATTATCCACTTCAATTTTCTCAAAAACTGGTGACAAGGTCTAAATTTGGCTGCACATATACAGATAAAGATTAAATATAATATTTCCATTTAATTTCGAATACTGTTTGATCATTACATTTCACAGATAAGTTTAAAACTTTATAAAGAGTTATACAGATTATCTCATTCATGATTTGAGTTTTTTCACCAGATGTTGGTGAAGAAGATGCAGATGTATCCAGAAACCAAGATCAAGACATTCCCAAGAACGTAAAGAGAAAACTAAGCTTGAAGATGAATGTAAAGTAGAAACGTTTAAGATAAAAATAAGGAAATGTGGACAGAAATTACACATGCTCTTTTTTTAACCTTAAATATAATTTCCACATTGAGCTAATGGTGTATTTACAAACTTACTATAACAGAGGATGAATAATTAATTATTACAAATATTAGTGTTTTAAAGTTTACCGAGGAACTTACTTTTAGAGCTACTTCAGTTTTAAATTTTGACTAAGAAAAATTTGTAACGTAATAATCATTCCGTAATAACATGATATGAATTTTATACTTGGAAATTGCACTTAACTATTACTTTGTTATGTTGCTTATTATTATTAAATTACAGAAGTGGTACCACAATCAAATTACTTAATATAACAGATCGAAGTTGCAAGTTGATTTCATAAAATGATTACCAAGATAAAATTTAGTTTTTGTATTGTCCAGTTGTCCGTCACTATGTGTTTGTGTTTTCTTATAGCAGAGCCACATCGTGCTATCTGCTGAGCCCACCGAGGGTAATCGAACTCCTTACTATAGTGTTTTAAATCTGTAGACATACCGCTGTACTAGCGGGGGTCTGTCCGGAAGGGGGCTGCAGCTCATGTTGTCATGCCCTGTCTGAATACCTTTCTTTTTAACATTAGTTCTGCAGAGTAGTTTCTATTGCAAAAGGCTCTGCTGTAAGACTTTAATTTCCAAAGCACACCACTCCTTCCTGAAGACTTTCCATAATACAGTGTGGCCCAAAATTATATTTCCTCTTTCAAATTTTAATAATTAAATAACCACAGAAATACAGTCATGCAGTTTTCAACGTCTTGTAACTCACGTCAAGCAGATTTTATTGATATGTCAGTAAACTTCAAGGTAGGCACCATTAGTGGCTTTCAGCATGTCTAACCGATATTTGAGTCACCTTCATTGCAACATGTTCACAGTTACAATGGTGATATCATTCATTATACCGGTTTTTACCTCCGTGATGTTTGTTATATGTACAGAAGTACTAGTTGCGATGGATTGGTGAGAGTGGGCCAGTTCCATGTCCTTCGTATTCACAAAACATCACTGTACTAGATTTATTTCTTTGGGGGTATGTAAAGAACATCGTGTATCGCACATACGTGTGTTAGATTTTAAAATGGGAAAAATAATTTTGTTCCACCCTGTACGTCAAATGTACAAAAAATGTTTTTCTCGAGGCCATTTCAACAGCACGATGGCATAAATATCAATAGTTTGTTATTTTTCTTAATTGATCACTAAATTTGTATATGGAATGTTATGAGTACCTGTTTCATTCTTCAGCTGCTGGAGGTGTGCAACAGTTTAATAGGAGGTAGTATAGGAAACCTTATCTTGGTGAGTCCATACTATGTTGGACTTGTTTTTAGGCAGAGATCCTTCTTAATTACACAAGTTATTGTTGCTTCGAGAAGGTGGACAACTTTTTCTACTGGCCTTTGTGTTAATGGATTCTCATCTGTTACAAGGTGCAGCAAGATACTATGACAAGATACTAACTGAATGTCCGTTTCTGGATAGCCCTGGTGTCTCAAGTTGATCCATATTCCCTTGTTTTTCAATGCCATTCACTACAAGGGATATTCCCATCTCACAACACGTCTTTATGATATAAGTATGAATATTTTGAGTTGTAAAAAACTGTTACATACCCTTCCCAAAAGTGGTTATTGTTGCAATGGTATCGCATTATACTGTGACTTTATATTGTTTGTTCTCGTCATATTACTTGCCGATTAGAATATTCAAAATTATGTAAATATAATATATTTACAGTTCTTTATATGCAAAGGTTGTGAAAATTTTATTAAAAGAAGGTAACTTGGTTTCACCCTCTTATATAACATATTAAATGATTATGTGTTTTAAAAACGATAACTGATATGATAGTGGAGTTGATATTTATAAATAAATACGTCATAGAATAAAAATAAAACAATATACCTAATTCCTTTCTCTAGATGTACTGAAGCAGCTAGAAGACGTTCAATATAATGTTATTATAAGTAAGACTCTTGTATTTGATATCATTAACTGTACATTTACTGAATAATTAACTTCACTGAACATATTACGTTATGTAATCTAAAATAAATATGAACTCATTGCAGAAAAACTGATTCTTGTGTTTTTTATGAAATATTTTTTATGAAAAATCAGTTATTAATTCTATTTTTTCTATTTGTAACAAAATTAATCACGAACGACTAATTTTTCCTATTTTTCGTTTAAATGTGTTTTTAAATTAGTTGTTGCTTGAGGGTCAAGACGTGCACACTAACTGAAACATTTTGCTATCCGAATATACGCTCTTGTAATACGAGATAGTGAATTATATCTTAATGTTGTTATGGTTTTGTTTACCATTTATTTATTCCAATGTTTACTTCAACAACAAATTTTCAGTTATATTAAAATCCTATCTCACCCTTACGTTGATTTTGGGGGCAATTTGGTGTCACATAATTAGGAATTATGACTTACATTTTGTCACGAGGGTGCGCGAAAACTGACTTTGTCCCCGGGCGCTGAAAATCCTTGCTACACAACTGTATGAAACTGACACAAACTCTTTCTAGCTGGTGTTAAGGTATTAATATTGTGAAAGAGTTAATAAATTAGATAATTGTATAACATTAACCTTGTGGACTAACTTCCCGTTTCGTTCTGTGTCACTTACTGCGCAACTGTTACATTGTTCCTTGGTGGAGTAGGTTTGCTGTATACTTTTCCTAAAGTGTGTTTAATTTTATTTCCACGGGTAGAAATTAACATTATGCGTTATATTAAGGATATATTACTTACTAAGTAGGTGACTTAGTATTATTAATGTCACATCCTTTGTCTTTTCAAATACATAAATATACTGCAAAATTTACTCGGAAGTGGAATAGACCTTTTCAAAAATTAATGTGCTACACCATTAGTGTATTAATTAAATTCCTAAATTAGTTAGAAATTACATTAGAATAGTTTCATGTTCCTAATATAAAGATATACTTATATTTCTGAGTACACAACCTTTTCACACCGCAGTAGATTTCGTCGTAGAAAGTTGCGCCAAACAGGAATATCCATTGCAGAGGACTTGGACGTCAGTCTCCTCCTATCACAAGAAAAAAAAAAACGACTCCTACTTTTATGTCCACTTTTTCATTCACCATTACATATCGCTAATGACTTGCCTATGTCTTCTGCTCAAGTCACTCAAAATCCGTCGCATAACTGATTATCCCAGTGTAGTTACACTGGAAGATCATTGGGATACTTTTTTACCAACGAAGCGTGGGATTGACCATCACTTATAACATGGTTGAAAGGACGAGGATGTTTGGGTTTCGAACCTGCGACGCTCGGATTAGGAATCAAGTGCCTTAACCACCTGACCATGCCGAGCCTAGTCATATTGTATCGTCACACCTTTAATAGATATTTAGCATGAGTAGTAGTGGTGTGTGCTGTAGAATGATCGTATTGTTTAATCTAAAAAAATAGTTTACTTCTAATGTTGTATGTTGTAGAATGATTGTACTGTTTAAATTAAACCACAGTTTTCTGTTAATATTTTAAATGTGAGACAAAATAGATAATAATTCTTCACTATCATTCAAAGCTTTGTGTGAATAAGCTATCTTGGAAACCCATAATCTTAGTTCTTGTTTCTTCCGCTGTATTTGTACAGTTCCAGCCCTAAACTGCAATAGTCTGATAGCATTTGTTTGTTTTGGAATTTCGCGCAAAGCTACACGAGAGCTATCTGTGCTAGCCGTCCCTAATGTTATAGTGTAAGACAAGAGGGAAGGCAACTAGTCATCACCACCCATCGCCAACTCTTGGGCTACTCTTTTTTACCAACGAATAGTGGGATTGACTCTCACATCATAACGCCACCACGGCTGAAAGGGCATGTTTGGGGCAATGGGAATTCCGAACTCGTGACCCTCAGATTACGATTCGAGCGCCTTAACCACTGGCCAAATCCTATCGTATTTAATTACATATGCTTGCGAATTTTAAACTTCATAAAAGTTGTTTTTATTTTAATAACGGATTATCCATAATTCAGCTTCACAGATTTCGTAAATAATATTCCTTTTTTCTTCTGTCGCGTAAGGATTTTTGGCAAATCTGGAAGGAAAAACACTCTTACTTAGATCAAAATATTATTTCGTTTATCAAAATGAACATCTGGTTTCAATGACCAGCAGTAACCAACCATTATGCTGATGCGTCCATCTTCCCTAATATCTCCTCTATACTTCCTTGATATCTTGATGAAATCCTTCTTCTTTGTTTTCGCTGACGACACTGATATTTTCAGGAAAGTAGTCAATATGTGAGCATAAGAAATGACCTTTCAAGCTGATATCACAACTGAGCTCTTTGAATTTATCAAGTTTTTTATTCACAATATTTTAATTTATTTGAATCCTTAAAAAATGTTAATAACATCATTAAAGGCAATCCACACTTCTTTTTCGAATTTCCTCATTGTCCTTTCGAATTGTTCATTGAAAATCAATTTACTAATCTGTGAGCCAACAAAAATTCCTTCTTTAAGTTTCGTTTCTGAAAAGTTGAAAACTGCCCACATAGATATTTGAAACAATCCTTATTGTGGTCTGAAACCTTTACAAATCGCTTAATCAGTGATGTCGAGAAAACCCACTTGTAGAGAAATATATATGTAAAAACGACTCGTTTGGGTTGAGAAAGTTTTTTATAAGAGGAGGAACAACGTTTCGATCTTCTTCGGTCATCGTCAGGTTCACCGAAGAAGGTCGAAACGTTGTTCACTCCTCCACGTAAAAAGGTTTCTCAACCCAAACGAGCCGTTTTTACATATAAAAATCGCTTAATCAAGCCCAGTTTTATGTGAAATTGCGGTAATAGGACTTTCTTTGTGTCAACCAAACCTTCACATGCAATGCTTTTCGATCTTGGTATCAAGCTAACCCTGCTTGGCCATTGCTCTTTTATCGAGTGTTGATCTCATATTCTGATGTCCAATTTACATGAAAACACGGAAATTTTGTATAACCGCATTGTTAACCCAACAACATGTAAAGGACTTTTAAGTCTCCACAAACAGCTAACCATGTTCTTTGTATTTGACCTTATTAAAAAGTTCGAGATTTTTGTACCAAATCTTGAAATGTGGCCTGTTAATTCTTTATATACTACCAATGTATTCCTGCGGGTTGTAAATGATCGATAAGACTCTCACGTCGTGAATGGTCTTGAGAAATCTATAGCCACTTGTAGTAAATATATTAAGCATAACAAAACGTGGCCTGATTTCAATGAAAATGATTCACTTATGTAAAAGTACTTATGAAGTGTTGCGAAAAATCTATTTGTGATAGGGAAAAAGATATTTTCGAATTCAGTATACAGGAATTATTAGAACAATTCGTGACAATAAAAACCATCGCAGACCTGAACTATCTTTTGGAATTCTGAGAGGTTGAAGAGAACATCACATTTCAAGTTACTGTATTTTATGTTTCTAATAGCTAAGCTGATGTAGAACATTACATCTTGAGGAAAGGGTGTTTCTAAAAATGTGGACAATAAAGTGAAATCTATTATGTAATTTTTATCCAGACACAATCAGAAATGTGCGATAAGAGATTCAACACAACGACTTTCTCGGACTTGGTATTCATATTGTTTTAAGTTGAACTGTCAAGTGTCACGGATTTGCTACCATATATCTGTTTTAATATCGATGTTTGTTTAAGTTAAATTTATATTTAGATATGTACACAATCTGTACTGTTAAGTCTTTATTGCGAAATTCCCGCCTTCCAACTAAAATTGTAGAAATTTCTCGAGAGTAAGAATCAAGAAGATTCGTGGATGTACGTAAACACTGGTATATCACGTTTATTGTTGGGAAAACTGAAATGTCTTAAAAACTCTTCTCAGGCCTATAAATATAATCAACGCAACGCGCCAAGAGATAGTATATATTATTGGATTCTGTAGTTAGGATGTTATAAACCTCGAAAGCTGTAACTGTGATTAATATAACGCTTATTGATCGTGAACTACAGATATTTGATTAAGAACTATTATAGATTTCGAACATTACAAACCGTTTAATTTTAGCGAGTTGAAATCAAACATTAGTATTTTTACGAAAACATTACATAAAATAAGTGGTGTAATAACTCAGCGAAGAAATAAGAATATAGAGCTAGCTGGTTCCCTGTTAAGTGAATTGTGCCTACATCAACTCAAAACTGATTCGTTTATCGCGAACCCTCGATAAAATAACAAGAAAGTTTCAGACTAGTTTGTAAATAGATCATAATTTGTAGTAACCATTATTGTGAATTGTCATATTGTTTGTATATTAAGAATATATATGTATTAACAAAGAAAACTGTGTATATCAATCTTGCAAGTATCATAAATTGGATACATATCGATATTTATTTAACTTCTAAATCTAAATTATCATTTAACTCGGTTTCAAGCAATTCAAAATTTTAATATATTACGTAATAAACTGAAAGCTCGTCTAGAACAAGTTGTAATACGTAACATAAGAAGTCGATGAAAAAGCTTTCTACACGTGCAAAATTTTTTAACAGTGAATATAAAACTCAACTCGGATGTTTCGAAACACGTCCAACCTGATAAATTAGTAACACAACCCGAGCCATCTATCAGTTGATGTTCGTACTGAGCAATATTAAACCTGTATTATTTGCATATATTCTGGACTGTAAGTAATATAACGTAAAACACCTAGGCTCTATGTTTGATAGGTACATTTCGTGGAGCAATGAAATATATGGTGTGCAGGCTGGAAGTAGGTACACAATGGATTACGAGTTACAGTTGACGTAAAGGAAGATTGGAGATAAAGAAAACTGATGTTTTTGCAAGCCGTTTTCTTCAATTATACCAAGGAAGATTAGTCGAAATTTTGAGTCGGTTTTATTTTAAGTAATAAAGAGCTTTCTGCTGTCCCTTTGGCTAGTTTTTGTCGATGTCCTAGCATGCGTGCTTTGTATTTAGATATACAGGCTACCAGTTTCACCTGGACTTATTCTTACGTAGGAATCACTTTCGCGGTTCCAGTACATTTATGGTTGAAACCACGTTAAGAAAGTTAATTGTAATTATTATAAATTTTATTTAGTTTATTTGCAAATAATATTTGCAGGGTTATGATGAAAACATATTATTTATCTCATTTAAAGCCAATTATTTGTTTTTAATAGTAGTATAAATTTACTTTTGAAATTCTTGTAAAAATTGGTTTATAATTCTGGTTTGATAAATTATATATGATGACATAATTTATTTTATTATCTTTAGTTTTCAGAATGGTGCAGAAAACTTTCACAGCTCTTGGTAACATTGGCACAAGCATCAGCAATAAACTTTGAAGAAGTCAAGAAAGTTCCTTTTTGTTTGTTTGTTTCTGAGATTTATCCAAATATACAAAAACAGAAACAAAAGACAGGGCTGTTTTTTTAGTCAACTGTTTTATGCATGCTTTTAGGGTGTTTTAATACCTTAGTACAAATATTTATGTAAATTAAATCTGCTACCATTTAGAATCTTTTCCCACTGGGCATATCATGCTCTTTTATTGTTTCATGTGGATAGAAAAAATATTTTTTTTAGTAAAAATACAAAAGCAAGTTTAGGAAATGGTTTAAAATATTAAGAAAAACTCAATGTTATTTTGAACAGCACATTGTACTGAAAAAACGAAATTTATTCTCCACTCATTTAAAACTGAATCACAAAATATTAAAAATATCCTATAAAAACCAGTTCATGCAACATGTGATGCATTATAAATATGTTTCAGATTTAATAGCATTTAATAATGTAATTAAAAAAATGATTATTTCAAACTACATGCTATACCAAGTATTGTCAGTAACTTTAAAGATCATTACTACAAATGAACAGTAAAACATTGAACCAAACTATTTTACTTTACATCACAAAACTAACACAATTTTCCTAAATTTCTTCTTTAACTTTTTCTTTTCCTGTTTTTTTTAAAGTGAAATCTAATTTTGAAGTTAATGTCTCATTTATCAGCTTACATCTGTAATTACAATAGCATTAAGAGAAATCTTACATATTGATTTTGAAATTATAGTTGGTATTTATTTCACTTAATGATATGGTACTAAAATTAAATATGTGCCATGTTTTACACCGTATACAGTGTTTAATCACCAATACATTTTCGTTGGTAGTGGGTTATTAAATTTATTCTCCATACTTTCTGTAATTGTTTGTTGATCAGATCATTTTCTATGAAGTTTAAAACTAAAAATAGTATTCATTATAAGGGCTGATATTTATAAACATAAACTGGCACTGTTTTTATCAGGAAACTCCCAGACCTACAAAGTAATTGAAAAGAAACTCAGAAAATGGTAACTGCTTATGTAAGCATTAAGTCAAAGGTAGGTTTTAAGTATTGCTACCAATATTAGTTGATACTCTGATCTTGTAGAGTTGTCTGTTTGTTTTACTGTGTATTCAGTACTGAGTTGAAAGTTAGTTGGACCTAATACATTAAGACAAGCAGGAGTAGAGTGGTATTTGTTGTTAAAGAAAGTGAAATAATATTTGTTGTTTTTAAAATAAATATTAATGAGCCAATGGTTCCAAGTAAAGTTTGCATGCATAAATTTCTTGCAAGTAACTTTGGTTTCAGTAACCAGATGACAGTTTCCATTTAAAGTGTATGTAGAGCTTCACCATGCCAGCTAGTACAGCTAACATTAGCTGATGGTTAATTTGATTGGTTTTGCTGGTAAGAATATTTAACTGAATAGACCTATGTCACACACTTATTCACGACAAACACCTAACAGTTGTCACTTTATGACAAAACAAAGGGAACTTTTAAAATGGAAGGAATACCTAAACACTTAAACATAGAGGAGGATATTAAATATTTCATATTGTACATTCTCCAGATAATATGTACCCATATACACAGTGCAGTTCATATTTCGATAAGCAGTTTCCAAATATATTAAATAAAAACACCTGCAGTAAAAGTTAATACAGAAAAATGGTTGATTAGCTGTACAGTACATTTCAGAAGGTTCTGATTTTATTTATTTGATATTAGGCATAATAGCTCTGAGGTTAACTATAGAAGCATTTCTGAACTACAAGCAGAAGTTCATTATATCCCAGGTGATTCCTGAACTAAAAGTGGTAACAAGTGTATGCAAATACTGAATTAGATTAAACTCCTTTCTGTAAAAACACTGTGAGGTTCTACAACAACATATCTATTTAATATGGCATATGAACCAACGAAATAATTTGAAATTAGGTTAGCTGTTATAAAATGTTCCAGATTCCTTAAATAAAAATGGAAAATAAGCAAAAATTAAATATATTTAATATTAACATGATTTACATATATAATAACATTAAATGTGTAACAATACACAAATTATGAAATAATATTGACAATCACATGGATATTTCATCTCCTAACTTAATTATTACAAGGGTTTTATATTACACTGCAACATCCATATTTGGGAATATTTCTCTCACAATTTTATGAAACGTGTGTGATAAATTGTAGCTTAATTTCATTCTTCATTCTTTTTTAAATGAATAATCTCTATAAAGACATAACTACTAACTTCCTACCTGGACTGCTTCTCTACAGATACCTTTCAGTGCTTTAGCCCACTGTTGCTTTCAGCTTGTACCTCACACTACATAAAGGTGTGACAATTAGCTCTATCAATGAATTTACAGTTTCCTCTTAGTGAATATCTGTCCTCACACTGAGAAGAAAAGGCCTATCTATAAAATTATCCCCATTTTCAATAATCAGTAACTTGTATCAATAATGTGATATTTTCCTGCTGGTGTAGATCCCTTATGGATTGCCAATTTACAGCTTGTTACAAATATTCCACTTTATACTGGAAAATTGCATTGTTTCTCTTTAGCATGCATCTTCTTGTGATTTTGTAAAATACCATTGCTTCTAAAATATATTCCACACACTATACAACTGAATGGTTTTTCTCGAGTGTGAATTCTATTATGTGTTTTTAGGTTACCCATTATTCCAAACTCTTTACCACAAACTACACAAATGTATGGTTTTTCATTAGTATGTACTACCTCATGACTCTTCAGTTCACTGGTTGTTATAAATGTTTTGCCACACACTAAACTACTATATGGTTTCTCTCCAGTGTGTATCCTTTCATGTTTTTTAAGGTCACTTTTTGTTCTAAAAAATTTGCCACACACAACACAACTATATGGTTTTTCACCAGCATGTACCCTTTCATGTTTTCTAAAGGTTACCCAATATTCCAAATTCTTTGCCACAAACTACATAACTGTATGGTTTCTCTCTAGTGTGTATCCTTTCATGTTTTGTAGATTCCCCATTGTTCCAAAATCTTTGCCACATGCAAGAGGTTGTCTACCTATTGGGGACTTGGACTTCCTGGAATTATGCTCAGGTGAATCTTTTAGTGTGGACTCTACATGATCAATGGAATCTCACTTGGAATTCTTTTTCTAAAGCAGTTCCTCAAACCTCTTGTTTTCATGGCTCTGCACTCATCTGTGCACTTCACACACTGATGCCTTTGCACATATAACAATGCTAATCTTTCTCTATTCAGGTCTCCTATTCTGCATGTATTAGCACTGGCTATGAATGCATCAGCCAGGCATGGTCAAATCTCTTCCTTTGTGCTTACCTCTCTGTTCATCTCCACTTTGAATTAAGTCCCTCATTTGGGACTCTTTGCTGGCCCAATCATGGTTTCCTCTGCTTTTCCTTCTCCTTTCCATAACATTCTTCTTCAGCCATATATACAAATATATGTTGCAAATAGATTGATAGTACATTTACCTATACAACTCTTCCTTCCATTTTCTTCTTCATTCCAGTTTGTATACCAGTCACCTCACCTGTCCTGTTCATGCAGTCTGCTGTTATTTGGCCCTTCTTCCTTTTTACGGTTCCCAGTCCTCTCTTTTCTTTCTGTGGGCTCCTACAGCCACTCAAGGTCTTTCTCCTGTTATTCTTACAATATTAGTCCAACAACTTATCAATTTAATGTATTTTGCATTGAATAAAGTATGTTGGCATTTACAGGTGTCTTCCCAACACATTTTGCACCTAACTCATTCATCGTCTATTGGAGAAGACTGTTCAGGTTAGCATACAGCCAACCCCTCACACGTTTTTTTCACAATACCTCTATCATTTGATTGCTTTTTTCCTCATAAAGCATTGAAGCCCTTGCCACTTGCCAATTCCTAGCATGGGATGGTAAAAATTGGAGGATACCTCCTGAGTGTGACCATTTCCCTAAGTATAGTTGGGAAATAACATTTTGTCAGTGTAGTACAGTTCCCCCCATCTGTTTAACTTTCCCACACCCTACTGCTATCTAGGATTTTGATTGTATGAGATTTAATTACAGTTTTGAACTCAGGAGATTAAACCTTTTTGATTGGTATGCTGATCATGCCCAAAGACTCATAAGTTAATTTAGTCTAATCTTTCCTCAAAGAATTTTACTTTGAGGATAGGCTGAGAGAGATACTGATGAGTAATAAAATCAAATCGGGTGTAACACACCCTATCCTCAGTATTGCTGGTGCACAAAAATATAGCTAATAAAAATGAAAAAAAGGTCTCAAAGATTAATTTACTCTAATCATGCCCAAAATAATTTAAAGTGTTGCAGCTACTGAGGATTCCCTCATCTTTTCGTTTTAGTTCTTCAAAAGTGCAGTTTCACTGTTTTTATGGTTATTGATGTGTAATATGAATAACCTTTTCCCAACACAAAATTTACAAACAATTTTTTATAATTGTTAATGAAAAGAATTTATTAATGTGTTGTACTGGTACTTTTTTCAGTGATTTTCTTTTCACATTAAAGTAGGTGCTCAGGCTAAACACAGTGTTGTCTCAGTTAAACTAGACTTGATATATAAATATGCTTTAACTAAGTTTACCTCATTTTGTTCCACAATATTTCCTTCTCATATCAAATAACAATATCATAATTCAAATGAAGAATGAAATTATGAAGTACTCTTTTTGAAAGCTTTAAAGAAAATTAAGGACATAATGGTAAATATTGTCAAGATTTGGTAGTTTTGTCACCTGCATGCAAAACTGTTGAAAAATAGACAATATGGCTTATAAAGTTAAAAACAAAAAGAACTTTCATTACATATTTAGATCATAAGTTTATGATCTCTCATAGGTGAGACATAGAAGGCTGCATCAGAAACTGAAAAACAGGTTGAGAAACAGTACTTGAAAAAAAAACACACACTTGTATTCAAGTTACTAAGTCAAACTCGCTTTATATTTATCTTCTTTTAATATTTCCACTTTCCTGGAAAATTACAATGCAGTATTATGATAAGAAAAATTGACAAAATTCACAAATACTAATGCTATCATTTAGGTATGCTGAAATCTATTCATAAGCAGAATTTGTTCGTTTAAAAATATATGTGCATAGAAGCAAATAAATAAAACAATCAAACTGGATGCATGTCACAAGTGTGGTATCTCATAGATAAGTGATAGTACTTTAGTGCTTTTTAATGTACATCAATTTCTCTGCCTTGTACCCAATTTTACTGATTTTGAGCCTTCTCACTACCTTATTTTTAGGTATCTCTTCTCTTTCCATTTTATAATTAAAATGCTTTACCATTCTTTAGAGATTTCTTTTCTACATGGACAACAGACTTCTTCTTGACCATCCCCACACATAGTCCTGTGAACATACACCTTCTATTTTATGAAACTGCTCATTTAGGGTGGCTTCTCAAGGTATCCAAGTTCTTTCTTCCTCCAAACCAATATCTCATTCACCTGAAGACTTTCTTCAATAATGCCCAATTGTCTCTGATTTGCTCATACAACTTTGGGAATCTGGTTGCAAAAGTTTCTAATCTGCTTCCACATTCAAAACAATTCTTTTGAGGCCCACAGGTTATCTGGAAACCCTCATTCCATTTGACACTACACAGGTGTCCCTTATAGTGGGCATTTTTCAACTAATGTAACCAATATAGGGATCCACTTTACCTACTAATCCTTCCTTCTTGTTCTCCACAGGAAGATCTTGCTTGATGACTAATTGCTCCAACAGCATTTTAAGTTTTCCCTTACCTTCCCCTAAACTGAACTTTCACCTGATTCAACATCTTACACATTTTCCAGGCTGGCATGAGAACTACCCACATACCTTTGTTGACCATTTTCTTCAACACCTGGCTGTCTCATCTCCAGAGAGGTGTTGACTTTTGGCCATAGTCACCATTCAGTCCATTTCTGACATTAAACACATAAGTATTCTTATATCTTTTCCCTCCACAACTAACTTAGTACAGGATCCTACTAGTTACTAGGTGTACTTCAGAGGATACTTATCCAAAATCTGAAATGGGCCAAGACAATGGAAAACACTTACATCATCTGCCCTGGCTTTTTACATACCTATTGTGAGATGAGGTGTTCCATAAGATCATTTGAAGTTTCTTTAAGGTATTTCAGTATATAAGGAGTGGACAAAAATGTCAACAATGTTGTTAATTTTTATTATATAATAGAAAAATATGTAAAACTATATGTTTTCAGAATACACTTGATGAGTTTTTTTCAAATACGATCTCAAATCCTCATTTTAAACTGGCTCTTGTAAACAACTGAACTTTTCATTATTTTACTTACATTTTCTCACAAAAGTGTTGTGCTTTTCGCTGTAGTTTTAGATCTTTATTCCAATTAGCATACAACATGATCAAACATGTTTCTCTGCAATAATCAAATGTCAAAATGGAACTCAAAATAACACAAACCAATTTCACAAGTTAATATTTAGTCAGCATTCCCTTGGATTTCAATACTGCTTCACATTGATGTGGCATGCTTTCAGAGTTTGTGCAGACATTCCCAGGTAACTGCCATTCTTCTTTCAGTACTTCAAAGAGTTCATCTTCCATGATGAACCTGCTATCTTCTGTTAATTGGTTTAACTCTGCTCACAATTTTTCAGTCTGATTGATACCAGGTTATTGTCCTGGCTATTTCATAACAACAAATCACTTATTTTTAAGATATCTTTTAATGACTACACAACTGCATAGATTCTATAACTTAAACAAGGATAAATCTTGAACTATTCAAGATTGAAGTACCTCTAAGTAGTTTCCTTGCAAAAATACATTGGGTTATATTTCCCAAGGATTGGTTGATTTGGGACTGATGCACATTCTGATGATTCTGAATGATTTTTGGCCAAAGATAGTGATGGGCCTGATGGCTTTTTATTTCCACCATTATCACTACTTTCATTGTCTGACTTCTGGTTATCATCACCAGCAAACATATTCAAGTTTACTTCCAACACTGCATGGTGTGTACCAGTCATTAAATTTTGAGCCACTTCTTGAGTTTCTGATAAACTGAAGTGCAACATTCCAGTATCATTGCTTTATGTTTCTGAATTTGAATCACAAACTCACTTTATAATTAATGTTTCTGCTATGCTGTCCAGCATAAGGGTCCAGGTTAGGTTACTTTTCAAAGAATCAACCCATATGACTCTGTATTTTATTTTCCTTCCACCATGCAAAAGTTTTCCATGCTTTATAAAATACTTTATATTTTTTGTTTATTATTTTTTGTAGTTTATATACTTTAACCTCGATATCATATACATAACTTAATTTATCCCATTCAAAAATATTATTTATTTAGCTTTTTTTTAAAATTCTTATAATAAGTGAAGAAATAAGCATGATATGACTAAACTTAGGCCTGTTATTAAGTAAATACTATGTTATTGCAAAAGGGGCTACCTGTGTTCTGCCCACCATAGGTATCAAAACTAGATTTCTAGCAGTATAAGTCCTCAGACATACAGCTGTGCCACTGGGGTGCTGTGTTTTTTGCTATGATAATGATAGAAATCAGAAACAGACAATATGCTATTGTACTAAACAATAGAGCAGAAATTATGGTTAAATAAAGCTTAACCAAATCATTGAATATTAAATTAGACTTAGTAGCTAAAATCTAGGATATCTTTAGCCTATATTAGGTATTTTTCTCAATATTTCATTAAATGTTCTAACGTTATGACTCAATAGTGATTTCAGAACAAATAAAAACAGACCATTTGAAAACCGAAATAGTTCATTTAGCTCCTGATTACTGAATAAATTAAATATAAAGTTACGTGATGTATTTGTATTAATGCAGTGTTAAAAATGGGGCTTCAAAATGTAAACAACAAATAATGTACTGTAAAGTATGGACATAATACAAAGAGAAAATGAGTTACCATGGAAACATACATGCAATGCTAACCTTTATCAATATATGATACTATGTGCTCAGCTCAAGATGCTGAATTACCCCATAAAGCACGTAAGTTTTGTGATTGACAGCTGTCACTGTGTGGGTGGGTGTGTATAGTAGTATACTATATGTATATGAAATGCTATTAAACATAATAGAAACGTTTATAAATATATACCATAGTATATATGGAATATATATACTATATATACCATATGACCTAGTAACTTTACACAATAACTGAAAGAATCAATTCTGTGATACCAAAATTCACTTTAAAATTATGTACTATATATTTTAAGTTGCTTTATAAATAAAGG
>NC_134832.1:128976442-129012525 GCF_004210375.1 Tachypleus tridentatus | reverse complement strand
TTTTAGCTCATACTGTATGAGATTAGGCAGAGATCGAGTATATTGCTACTGTTATTAGTATACAATTAATTCATTGGTGTTACTTCATTTAGTAGAGACATGTACTTATAAAAAAACCTATTAGTTGTCTTCCATTTCTATTTGTTGTTTTACATCATAAGTTTTTGTGCTTACTAATTAGATCTTCCATGAAAATGGAGTTTATGTTGTGGGAAAAGATGTTATTTTGGTAATTTCTTTCCTTGGCAGATTTTCGATTTACATTTTCCGGGGCAACCGCGAGAAGCAACTGAGGACGCTCAGAAGACCAGGTGCCAACAACCTTTTCATTCTGTTAGTAAAGTCTAATAACATCACTTAATGTCTCATCTGTTAGTATACGCATTTACCAAATTCACTTCATAAATATTTTTTTTTCATTTTCTCGAGACTGAAAGAGGTTGAAGGATTCAAAATAAAAAATTACTGCCAAGATTAGATCAGAGGACGGGGCTCAAAAATCATTGCTTATTTTCATTCTGCTCATGATTGAAGTGAGGGTTATACATGGAAAGTTACGTCATACATGAGATCTTGTTATCTACATTGAACGGCCGTTATCGGGCTCGTGGCCCTTCAGGGAGGCGGGAATTTAAAAATCCAATGAGTATAGACTTAGTTGTGGGGGTGAACGAAGTTGCCAAGACAGATTTTCTAAATTTGGAGGAGGACTTGGCGTCATGTACGTCTTACTGTCTCAGATAAGTGTTTTGTATAATCTCGATTTAAGCAATGACCGCGTAAAAACAAAATGGGAGATAAAGTGAAGTGAAGTTTAAATGACGTCAAGCACGCTATCATGGAAATCTGGAAGTGTTTTGAGTAGCTTTCAATGTTTCTCATTTCCAATACCATTCTAGTGGAAACAACGTGTTGTTTTACAAAGAGAAAAGTGGTCAACAGAAACTGCGCTAAGTGTCGATAAAGTTAAATAAATATGAGGTATGAAGACTGACTAAAAAAGGGACTAAAATAATCCGAAAAGTATCAAAAATAGATAATAATTGTTACAAAGATTAGGGGGGAAACACTGATAATTCACACTATATGAGTTTCAATATTTTATCTTTCTGAAATAGAACAAACTAATGATTCGAAACCACTGGTTTGTTTATTAAGGTCAAACAGTGTTAACAGTTGAATCCAATAGGCTTCTCTTTCCTTTCCATCCTCTTTAGTTTTGAAATCGGTTTCAATGTTGCAAAGACTCACATCACTGAGAGAATGACCGGTTGGCTTAAAGTGTTGAAACGCTATCTAAGAGTACTTTGTGTCTGTCCTTAATATCAGTGATTGACTTTTTGTGCTGTATTAGGTAAAAGGTATTTTGGGTTGTACGAGTATTTTTTTAGAAATTTTAAAGTGTTGTTTCTCTTCGCTTCAAGACAAGCAAGCACAGCCATTTTATAACAGAAGTTCGAAGTTACTTCTATCAGAGTATTTGTAATAATTTTTAGACATGGTTTCTAGTCTTTTTTGTTAATTTTGGTGAAAATATTCAAACTAGTCAAAGATGCTGTCCGTAAGTATAAAACAGACATAAGGTTAATCCATGTTACTGAGTAGTGGTGTGATATAAACATTCCAACTAAAGAGGTTTAACTAATTTATAGTTTAGATTTGTAAAAATTACTTGCAATTTAAAAGTAAAAATGATTAGACGATGTGACATGTCGCTATTAAAATTCCTGTGCAAATACAAATAAAACATTTTTTGACAATTTTTATTAATATGATTAACTTAGTGCTTTCTACAGTTTTATTTGTTTTTTATTTCAGTTTATTTCGCACCACATAACACCATCATCTGTTCTTGCGAATACATTTTAAGGGAAATTCATGACTGTAAGTTGTAAATAACTTTTGTTGTTATTCTAATTATCTGTTAATGTAAAAATTAGAGGGAAACAATCTGTTTTGTAGAAGTATGTCTTAAAAGTAATTTAAAGAGAAAACACTAAATAAACTAGAAATACATTTGGAATCATCACAACTTCAAACTTTTACTGAAACAATGTAAAGTGTTTTTGCTAGTTCATTTTATAAGTACATTTTCCACGAGACGATAATGAAAAGCCAGCTATGAATTTCAATTTCTTTTTCACCGAGACAAAAAGCAACTTTGATTGGATGGACAGTTTGTGTTTTAGAGACAATACTGCTGATGTTGTAACAGCTATGTGTTAAGAAAAGTTGTTGCTTTTTTTATTATTCTCAAAATCATCGCCAGTGTCTTGTGTTGTGAGGACACTACTTTGAACACTTCCACGCCTGATCTTTCTTCAGTAATTATAGAATTAGGGCTGTCCATGTTATTATATTGTTTTGTCACGATGGTTTTTATCAGCCTCATTTATATTTTGTATTCAGCTATTCGTTGCATCAAGTTTCAGAATAAATTTACGTATTTTATTCCATTCACAAACAAAAGATTAAAAAACAACATTGATAAATGTATTATACGAAATATACGTCAAATAACATTTTTTCGAATATTGCAATTTTGACATTATTATGAAAAAAAAGTGTAGATTTGGCTTAACTTTGTTGTAATATATATATATATATGTATATTCGTTTCACTAGGATCACGCAAAACTAACGGCTAGCAATAAGCCTAAAAGATTGAATTATGCCCATGAAAGCTTCAAAGAAAAAGGTAAAATATTTCTATTTTTCTGTTTTCTAGTATTAAAGGTACTAGCAAAATCTTTTAAAATTTCAGTGAACATTTTCTACATTATATATTTTGTCTGTAGACCGCCTCTTTGTCCCTTTTATCTAATTTACGTCAATTACAAAACTTCAAAACAAGCATCCAAAGTATGGTATTAAAATCCATCCTAACATCAG
The DNA here is from genome assembly GCF_004210375.1 of Tachypleus tridentatus. NCBI lineage: Eukaryota > Metazoa > Arthropoda > Merostomata > Xiphosura > Limulidae > Tachypleus > Tachypleus tridentatus. Next base: position 129,009,633 of record NC_134832.1, on the reverse strand, counting down.
TTACTCTTCGCCAAACCATCCATGAAAAGGTTTCTCAAGCAATTTCAATTCAAAACCAGAAAGAAATCTTCAAAGAATATATTTCATATCAATACACTTCTTTCAACGCATCAACTTCCACTTTCTAAAAACTGGACCTCTTGCTTCTTTTCAAGCACTACACAAAGTCAGATGTTTTAACCTATATGCCATGATAATGACAATTAGTATATAGTTTGTACAGATCGTGTATAACTTCCAATATCATATACACCAGGATGGAATAAATCAAAGAGTAGTTTCAAATGACTTTATGAAGAACAATCGTTACAGCAATATTCCCTTCTGGCTGCTATATAAAACCTCATTACATCTAAAACATTCAAATAACTGGTGTAACAGTTTTAGAGGTAAAGCAACATTATTATCAATTAACAATAGTTAATGTAGAAGATGACAAAAGTCACGTTTAGTTTAATTTAAAACCTAATATATACTCGGAATATTCATCGGATAAAAGTAAATGATCATGTAGAAATAGTAAATACGCATCTTGAACTCTTTTCTTGTCAGAGTAAAGAAAGACAAAATAAGCCTAATATTTCAAGCCATAGTTAAACAGAACCATCAGAAAATTCTAGGCATTAGAAAACGAACACATCTTATATTCTGTACACCTAACCAGGTTCCTACCAAACCAGTGATATTTATGAAGGATCAAAACGTACAAAGCCAACCATATTTATTACAGACCAAAGATATTGAAGACGAAGGAAAATCTTGCTCAGCATCTCTTTGTGATGTGGCAGAAATGTTTTTTTAATAAACGCATCTCAGATAAGACAAAAAATTATGAGAAATTTCGACATATTCTTACAAAGAAATGCATCTCTGTTTCATAATTCATTAAATTTGTTTACTCTTTGTTATTTCCAATGGTACACAGATATCATTGGTTCTAATACCTAATAGTCAAGCTTAGTAATGACTACTTTTACTCATAACATTTTATATCATGTTTCTTCTGTATATTATAGCTGAATTTTTAATATTTTTATTTATTCTACATACCTAACACAATATTTTAGATAATGTTTCGTCTATCAATTTCAGTTTCTTCCATATCAAAACTCAAATTTATAAATTTCATTTTTTTTTTTCAATTAACACTGCGTTGATTTTTAAAATCTGCTTTACCTTATTTATCGATTTAAATATAGGATAAAGCATTTGTTGATTGGTTTGTTTTGAATTTCACGCAAAGCTACACGAGGATTATCTGCGCTAGCCGTCCCTAATTTAGCAGAGGGAAGACAACTAGTTATCACCACCCACCGCCAACTCTTGAGCTAGTCTTTTATCAACGAATTGTGGATTGGTCGTCACATTATAACGCTCCCACGGCTGAAAGGGCGAGCATATTTGGTGTGACGGGGATTCGAACCCGCGACCCTCATGTTATGAGTCAAATGCCTTAACCACCTGCGGTGGGTGGTGATGACTAGGTGCCTTCCCTCTAGTCTTACACTGATAAATTAGGGACGACTAGCGCAAACAGCCCTCGAGAAGCTTTGCGCGAAATTCAAAAACATACAAACTTTAGTTTTGGTAGAACATGTAACATTTTTCGAAATAGTATTGGTCTGTTTTCTTCAGATATAGTCTTTAGATTAGTAGTACAGGGTTTATATACAAGTACAAAGACAAGAGACACAATAATTTATAGTAAAAGAAATGTTTTCACCAGATGACAGGGTTATAGGTCAAGTCTATGGTTGGTGAATGAACGTAGCGAAATATGGTTGATGTTTCAAAAGACATTATCACAGTTTAGAGAAAGATAGTTCGGTTTGATGATCTCTATAGTTTTTCCAAACAATATGTTTTCTTTTTTATGTTTCTGGATAACGTAGGAGAAACGTTTAGTTGCAAAGTATTTTACGACCAGGTTCAAATGGATGGCATGCTAAAAAACATCTGGAAGTTATCTCTACTCATATGACCTTTATATTCTTTTCACGTTTTATTTAAATGAAATGTGATATTTGCCCCTTATATTTTAATACATCTGTATGGGATGCTATGTATAGGCCTTGGTTTTTTTTCTTTAGAAGGAGTTATTTAGGGTTAGGTAATATGATGTTTATATTATTTCAAATTTTTGAAGAGGCGAGTAATTTCATTAGAAATTTCTTGTATAAAATGGTATGTCGATAGAAGGGCTAGGGGTTAATATAATATTTTGTAAGGTTTTGATCTTTAATAAAAGCCCTATTTTCTAAGTATATTTTCTAAAATATTTTCTAAGTAGTTCAGTTCAGTTTCTAAGTCTTCTTTGCGGGTACAATGTTGCAATAAAATATAATAGTGAGTTTGTTACTTTTAGGTTCTCTCACCAAAACCAAAAATAATCCTTCACTTCATATCTAACTTACGTGTGTTTAAACAAATCTGTGTGTATAATATGAAATAATTCATAAAGATATTAGTAAAGTTATTATTGAAAACAGCTTTATAATCTTTCCTCTTCAGGTTTAATATCAGACAAAACGAACCATGATGTTACTGAAAACATAAAATCTTGCCTTTGTCAGGATACTATATCTCTTCCTATGGCAATCAATAACACCTTCTGCGACTTCAAAGAGAAATCAGTTCCTACAAAGGTTTTCACACAAGGGACACTTAACATTGCAATTTGTACTGCCGCGACGTTAGTAAAACGTGCACATGCTATGAATCACGAGAATAATTATGCAACCTGCAGAATACAACACAGCATGACATATGAACTTGAAAACCAAGAAACAAAAATATTTGTTAACCTTTAATTTGTTGTTATATGCTCTTGAAGCAAAACAAGTTAGAGGACTCTTCACCAAACATCTAGTTTATTAATAAATTTCGTGACTACAAACCTAACTAAAGATGATATGTTCAGTTTATTATTTTCAATTTGGTTCATTATAGGGGAAAACAAAATTGTCGATGTAAATATGACATAATCCTGCAGAAAATAAGGTAACTGTTAATTTTAAATTACAATAACTACTATTTTGAACTGATGATGATGCCATACCAAAGGTCGCAACAATGTAATTATTAAAAGTTAGAATTCACCTGTAGAAGTTGTTGTTATTGTATTTTGAATTTAATTATTTAGTATAGCAGACTCCTTACTAGATGTCAAGGTAAAGTTAGTTTATATGCTATTTAATTTCGTATAAATTAGCATTTTTCATTTTACTTAAGAGGAATCTATGGCAATCAGTAACACCCTGTGCGATCTACAGGAAACGTCAGTTCCCTCCGGAGGTTGTAATACCCAAAAGGTATGTATTCTGAAGTAAATAATGACTTTTAGATTAAGTTGTTATCAGGGCACTCTACTCACAGTCTACAGGACGCTGATTTGAACTCCCGTCACACCAAACACACTCACCAATTTAGCCGTGGGGAATGACTAAAATATGACGGTCAATGTCAAAATTCGTTGATGAATGAGCAACCCAATAGTTGACGTTGGTTGTTGTTGACTACGTGCCTTCCCGCTAGTCTATAACTGGTGAGTGTCAGCGCAGAGAGCCCACGTATAGTTTCGCGCAAAATTCAAAACAAACTAAACCAAACTTAGCAGTTAATACGTTATAAAAAACTAACTCAGTATCGAATAAACATTTTAAAACTATAAAATTATTTTCATGTATTTTCTTGATCAAATAGGACATAAGCGGTTAGGGAAAGATATGTAGCAGTTCTTGTATATCATATATTGGTTTTCTTTGTTTCTTTTGAATTTCGCGCAAAGCTACACGATGGCTATCTGCGTTAGCAATCCCTAATTTAACTGTGCAATACTAGAGGGAAGACAACTAGTCATCACCACCCACCGCCAACTCTTGGGCTACTCTTTTACCAACGAATAGTGGGATTGACCGTTTCCTATAACGCTCCTACGGGTGAAAAGGTGAGCATACTTGGTATGACGAGGATTCGAATCCGCGACCATCAGATTACGAGTCTACTGCCTTAACCACCTGGCCATGCAGGGCCTCTTTTCTTAGTTGTCTTTATCTGGCCATGGTAAACGTATATTTTGACAAGCTTCAAGAATATGTACTATTGATGATTGTAATCTGTTAACAAGCAGACAAGCTGTTAACTTACAATCAAATTAAAAGTATGTAATCCAATGATATAATTGGGTTTCATAGTTACTTATATAATCTGAGTATTTCTTCAAGTACTTTGGACCTTTGGTGCCAGGCTAAAACTAGTTGAACGCGACCTATCATATAATCTTTGTCGTCAACACCTTGTAGAGCCGTTTTCACTTATAATTTTTTTTTTAGACCCTTAATTCTTGTATTTTTTGATCAAGGAGACAAATTTGGTAAATATATTTTACGTGACCCTGAAATAACCATTACAAATTTATTCAATATTTTTGCCACCATATAAATATTCAAGCACGTTGATTTGACGAACTTCAACTACGGTTTTTCCATATACACTATTCCAGCCATTTTTTATTATAGGTAACGTTACTATGGTAACTTGTGAATTAAAGTAGAGAAGAATATGTGAACAACATTACATCTACTATACCCAGTGTTATCGAGTTCTTTCGTGTAATACCAGGACTCTACAGTTTGACTGCTATACGGTAGATCCAGTAGTTGTTGAAACACTATTCATACTGTCTGAATAATAATTGTTTTAGTGCGAATCTTGATATTTATTAACTTTATCTAAGTTATTATCCATTAACACTAAGGTAATGATTTATCAGTATAACACTGTTTGTTTAAATAAATATTGGTCTTCTCTCATACACTTCACTTTTGTTAAATATACTATGACAAATTAATTATTTGTAATTATTGCTTCGATTACAGTGACTTTGTCTTGTACAAAAACTCAAAAAAGGGAAAAAGGTCACTTAAAAAGCGGATCCAGGATGATATCCTAAACTGTTTCAGTCGTGAGCATGTATATAAACCATATAAAGAGGAAAACATTAGAAGGATCAAAGAAGATCCGATCATCCAGACTGAGTCCAGGTGTCACGACTGGTAAGTTCTATATTTTATGGTTTAAATAGAATACCGAATTTTAATACTGCATATACTAAACATAATCATTGTATGACAAAAAGCAAATTTTAATACATAAATTTTAGCCATGTAAAAGTGGTCAAGCCATGGTGTGACTGGACTTAATACTTTTTCGGCCCTCTCAGAAACATACATTTCTTACTATACATATTTACATAATCATTTTTTCACAGTGTACAGTTTAGAGGAAGGATAAGCACTAAAACTCTCATGATAAGTGACTTTGTGGAGAACCTTTGTATATTGTTTCTCATACTAGTGAAAGTTATACTGACTATTTAACTGTATTTTACTTTGTGAAATGATGATAATTTGTTAGCGGCCAAGTTAGTACTGAAAAGGGGTCTTCATATAATAATTATTACCTGATCCACAAAATGGTCCCAGTATTATTTTCGGGGCACTAGTTAGCTAAAAGAACTATTAATGAGACTATATGTCTGGAGGATGAATAACTTGAACATCCAATGGATATCTAATTGACTTTTTTTTTATCAGATTTCCGTATTAGATTTTAATATGAATATCCTCTGGTTAAAAATTGAGAGTTCATAATTTTCCAACTCTCCTGGAAAGTTTGTTTTTGTTTCTTTGAATTTCGCGCAAAGCTGCACGAGGGTTATCTGCGTTAGCCGTCCCTAATTTTGCAGAGTAAGACTAGAAAGAAGTCAGCTAGTCATCACCACCCACCACCAACTCTTGTGCTACACTTTCACCAACGAATAGTGGGATTGACCGTTAAATTATAATGCCTCCATGGCTGATAGGGCGAGCACGTTTGGAGTTATGGGGATTCGAACCCGCCACCCTCAAATTACAAGTCGAGGCCTTAACCACCTGCCCATGCCGGACTCTCCTGGAAAGTCTCTCAGTAGCTTGATCCTGATATTTTCAATTGATGGGTATTCCATGATCACAAGGGCTGAATGACAAGTCAGGATCACCTTAAAGTTTTTATTTATAAATAACTGACCAACCACTCGGCAGCACTCACTGTCAGAGGAAACTTTATTCAGCTCTTAGAGCCGAATAACGGGGCCGAATGTTATTCACACAACACGAGCACAAATGAAATTACTGACTGTGTTTAGTTGCATTGTGGCTCGAATTTTAGATACTGAGAAACGCAACTCTGCACATTGAATATCAGTCACTGTTGGTTTGTCCATGTAGAATATAGTAAATATAAATTAATGTTAACTTTTAATCTCGGCAAGAATAGTTTGAAAAAAGCGTGTTGTTTAGATGTGAAAAATGCAACAGTTTTAACATTACTTTTGAATAATAGACTATTTTTGATTTAAAATACATTTTATAGTAAACTTTAAATTGTATGGATTTTGTATATCATATTGGTTCGTGGGACTTCTTTTAACAGCTATGTGGTATGACAGTAATTGTGTGTCTTAACTTTTCAGTCTACATTGATTTAAAAGAGAAACAACAAACAATCTCTGCTTTAACTACATTTTTTCTCCTACATGACGTATTAACCACACTCCAGTCACAATAGTAATGAGAATGCTGACATAAATCACCAGCCTATTTTCGATTACACGTGTGGTCGACTGATTGATCTTCAACCAGATGGAGCACAGGTTGTGGAGGTGATAAAACCTCTTTACAAACCATACGGATTTTTTATAGCTAAGGGGAGGATGAGAAACAGTAAAGGTAAACAGCTTCTTGTTTGTATCTGAACAGTGTTTTCTCGTTATTATTATTACCGTAAAAGAGAACCAAGCTTGCTTGTTTTAGCCATTTACACAACTATACAGTAATATGTTCTCTGTCTATCAGTTAGTAGACACCAAAATGATGTCACCTTGCAATATGCGCATGCCATGAATCACGATAATAATTATACAATCTGTAGGATACAACACAGCATGACATATGAACTTAAAAACCAAGAAATAAAAATATTTGTTACTCTTAATTTTGTTTATATCTGTTCTTGAAACAAAACACGTTAGAGGATCCTTCACTAAACATCTAGCTCATTAATATATTTCGTGACTACAAACCGAACTAAAGATGATATGTTCAGTTTATTATTTTCAATTTGGTTCATTATAGGGGAAAACAAAATTGTCAATGTAAATATGATATAATCCTGCAGAAAATAAGGTAGCTGTTAATTTTAAATTACAATAACTACAATTTCGAACTGATGATGATGCCATACCAAAGGTTGCAACAATGTAATTATTAAAAGTCAGAATTCACCTGAAGAAGTTGTTGTTATTGTGTTTTGAATTTATTTATTTAGTCTAGTAGATTTCTTACTAGATGTCAAGGTAAAGCAAGTTCAGACACTATTTAATCTTGTAGAAATCAGCATTTTTTATATTTTATTTTAGGGGAAAGTAAGAATTACCTAAATAATTGATTTGTTTTGATATCATATATAGAATAAAAGTTTTCCATCATAACTGAAACTATTTTATCTTAACGTTTTTAAATTTCACTTTATTAGTTTTACACTTTTGAGGTTTCAAAGAGAAAGTTTGTATAATAGTTATGGTGACCATAGTACAGACAAACATTTGTTAAGACTAAACATGCACACACACACACTCAGAGATTTACACCAAATTGTCGTAACAGATTAATTAATTTATATTTTACCATATATTTCACTTAAAGCAACATATAGAATATTTCCGCAAAGCGGTTTCAAATTTTAAACTGATAAACTATATAAAAGTTAGTTACTGACTATCACCCACCACCAACTCTTTTCTGACAGAATAAGTAGGATTTGATTGTCACTCTTAAAGCATAACCATATTGGGAAATTCTTACTTATAGAAAAGGATAAAGACTACTAAGAAACAAACGGCAGTTTAACCAACTGTAACTGTTGAATCATTAACGAAAATAAGATAATTTGATGGAAGAAGGATTTTAATTGCTTAACGCAATTTAAATCATCAAGCATTTTGTTTCCTTATATAGACAATTTTTTTTCAAGCTATTTCATATTCCTGTCTAACCTCACTAACATCGTTGAACAAAACAAGTTAGATATTCTTAGATAAATTTTAGTCAGATAGAACAAAGAACAATTACTATAAAGATCTTACAGTTCATGTATATACATTATTTTGATAGTTTCAGGAGTGTTCGTGACAAGGATGCGAGATTATCCAACATTGATTTATCTTGCTCGGATACTTGATCTAGGTGATGAAATTTTAAAGATAGATGGAGTCAATGTCAAAGAAAAAAACATCATGGAAATAAACAACTTAATAATAAAAAAGAATAAAATATACTTAACAACTCTACCTCGTTCCAATCGGAAAGATGAGTGAAAATATACATAAGAACACTTGATGACGAGAAACCCACTTGAAATAAAAATGTATCACAGAACAACTGGTATGGGTATTAACACTTCTTTTGATAAGCAGAGAATAACGTTTTGATCTCAATAAGTCATCTTCAGGTTAATAAAAAGAGTTTGCACTTGACTGTTGCCAAACACGTCTAAGGGACAGCAGTATAAATGGGTACAGGATTGATACACATCCTCAGCAACCAATTAGCAACCCTTATAGAATTCACTACCACCAAAACTAATTATGTTCAATAACCGAAACTACCTACAAATAAATAGCCTAAGTATGGGGAATCCCATGTCACCAGTTCTAGACAACATTTTTATGACACACATTGAATCTCATGCGATCAATTCAGATTTACACCTACCACTATACTGGTACAGGTATGTTGATCATACTGGATTCACATCTGCAAAACACTCTTAGTTTTTCAATAACGTTAACTCGATAAGCCCAAGATTAAGTTCACTTGTGAACAAGAAAAAACTAACCAAATAGCATTTCTTAACCTCAAGGTCGCTAGAACTGATATGCAATTCAAAACAGAAATCCACAGAAAAATCACCCATACTGGATTATACATTCTTTTGGACTCAGCACATGAAACAAAACAAAAACTCAACATATTAAGAAACCAAATAAACACAAACGTAAAACTATGTTTACCCGATAAAATTAACAATGAAGTCAACAAAATAAAACAACACTTCATCAACATCAACAAATTTCCTCAAAAAACTGTGAAAAAAATTATACACACACACCTAGATCAACAACAAACAAACAACAATAAATCACAAGACAACAAACTACAAAACCTTATACTGCTGCAAACCATATGTTCCAAACATCAGCAAAAAAATACCAACATCTGGAAAAACTTATAACAAAACACAACATTCCAGTAAACACCAAATTTATGCAAAAACCAGGTACAAAACTAAAGTCCATATTAAGTAAACACTACACTAGCAAACACAACACCAACATCATTTATAAAATACAATGCAACACTTGCCATGACTTCTATATTGGAGAAATAAGCAGAAAATGGAAACTAGGTTTAAAAAATACAAAAGAAAACACCTTCATATGTTTTTGATCACTGCAAGTCAAATAAGCACAACATAACCATAGAAAACTCCCAGATAGTGAGCAGGGAAACAAATATAAACAAATGCAAAATCAAAAAAGCCCTACTTATACAGAAATTAAAACCAAAATTAAACCAATATAAAGGAGCACCTTTATACCTATACTAATTAATAACCTAACGTCCTATTGCAATGTCCCCTTCAATCCTGTACCTGTTTATACTCTCTTCCCTAAGACGTGTGTCAAGCAACAGACAGCTGCCAACTCTCTCTGTTAACATAAAGATGACCTAGGAAGATCGAAACACTGTTCTCTGTTTATCAATAAAAGTGTTAATACCAATACCAGCCGTTCTGAAATATATACACAAGAACTACAAATGGCATTTTTATTGTAAATAATATTTGCCCATGTTTTTATATGTGCTACGTTTTTAGATTAATACTGTAAAATAATGAATTAAGAAAAGCTTAAATTCTATTCTTGATATTGTATTAAACATATTGTACATAATATTGTGTTGGATTTTATTGGTCAAAAGATGAACTAACACCCACAGAATTCTATACAGACAAGGTATAAAAGAAAAAATCTTGAAACAATTTTTGCACAAAGCTTCACTGAATATAAGTTTTTCAATCTCGATGGACAATTTGACTAAAAAATGTAACTGTCATTAGATACTTGGTTCAGGTGTCATTAGTTGTAAATCCCTCAATAATTATGAAATAAATATTAGCATATCAAATTACATAATCCTGAGCTGATCACAAGCATACTTATTAACAAGAATCTCTTTTATTTCTTACTTTACCTTATCTCATAAGTTTCTGTTTTTACATTTTACTTACTGTTATAATAATGAATAAAGAAAACAAATGAAAACATGGAATAAGGTACACACCTGGGTCTTTCTTTTTTTTCTCTTGCTGTCATGAAATGTAAGCTTACTTTTTATATATTGATGGTATTGATACAATAAATAATGTTTTATGCGATTAAACACACAAAAAACACTGTCCTATAAATATAATAATTTCTGGCTTTCTAACTCTATAATAGACAGTGTTGTGTGAAGCAAACCACAAACTAGATCATTTGACAGATTAAAACTTTAGCCCTCTATTGAGTATAAATAATATTGTGTGAAACATTAAGGAGAACTATTGGTATTTGTGTAGAATAGAATGCAACAGGTGATCTGATTATCTACTTTATGGCTTGTAGAATAATAACAATGAAAAATATAAAAATTACACTTTGTCTATATTATAATGAGAAATCTCTGTTAAATATATTATTTCTTGGAGAGGTGTACAATAAATTAGAGAAGAGGAAAGACCTAGAGATCAAATGTCACAATTCTAATACCAGGGAAGATTTAGGATTTTATAAATATTTATTTTCAACAATAAGAACTTAAAACTTACATAATATTAAAATTGTGTTCGCTAACTATGTTTTATACCAGGTTTATCTGTGTATATTGATTATAAAGTTGTTGATTTAAAATTTAAACATAACTCGGTAAAACATTGTGACAGGTACACCTTGAGCTACAGGAAGTAAAATGGCTAACAATGTAAATATCTTTACACACAATCACCACAAAAGGATTACATGTAAACACATTCTCCAAGAACATTCAATAATAATATTAGAAGGCAGACAATTTCCTTTAATTATCGCCATTTCTTTGGTTGTCAGGAAATAATTCAAACTGACCAACGTTATGTAGAGAAAATAACAGATAAAATATAGTTTTACCAAAAACAAACAATTGTACTCAAGATAAAGCAAATAAAAGTTGAGATTTTTAGATGAAGAAGATTATTTTTAATCTTAACATTCACATCACTTTCTGCACAAACAAGTGACAAAAATACTCAATATATTCACAGAAAAATAGTTTTTAGCTTATTACAAATATGTCACTATAAATATATTTTTTATGTGAAGTACTTACAATGTTTACTGAAAGTCTGTTAAGTGTTTGAGGATATATTTACCACATTAAAAGTTAATAGTATCAAAACTATAAACAAGTAAGCAAAAAGATGTTATGTGGGGAGTCAACCAAACCCATGTTTGGAGAGCTAAATCTACACATATTTTCCATTTACAATAGCCAATAGAAAGCAACATTTTGTGTATTAACCACTGAAATTAAACTGGTTAAATATCTGAACTATAAATTAGTGCAAGATGCCTCATGCCACTTGACTATTTATACTCTAAAATACTGCCATGAAACTGGTTAAACATCTGAACTATCAGTTATTGCACTATGTCTGATATCACTTGATAATTTGTACTCTAGAATACCACCATACACTGGTTAAATGTCTGAACTATCAATTAGGGTACCATGACTTCAACTTGTATGTATTCTTAATATTTAAGTAGCTCAAGTTCAAAACCAGTTCCATTCGTCAAGTGTTAGTTTCAGCACATACGTTAAGTGGGAATTTTTGTCACCATAAAAATAAAAGTAAACCTAATATTGAGTTAGCTAACAAGATGGACAATAAAGGAATTAGTTACTTTATAAGACAGAGTTGCTGACTTTTTAATAAAACTCTTACAATCAGTTGACAAGACTAACATTTAGGAATTTAAATACCTCAGAAAACAGCATGATAGAAAACCAGTAGTAAATAAGGTATAAAAGATTGACAAAAATCTGTTACTCAATCACGTAAAAAGAGTAATAAAATATTTAATACTGTATCAATAAACAAAACTGACAGAAAAACTGGTGAACGTTAGGTGATAAACAACTCTGGTACATTGGAAGACAGCTTGGTTTAAAATACAGAAATCTTGTCCTCAATCAGATGAAAAGACTGATAAATAAAGCTGGTACTACAATAGGTGAAAAGTGACAAAGAAATCTGGTACTACATTAGGTGAAAAGACTAATAAAGAGAACTAGTTCTAAATAAATCAACAAGATTGACAATAAAAACATGTGGAACTGGAAATTACTAAAGTATTAAAGTGTCATATAAAATATGTCACATTGATATACAACTATACATACGGTTATTAAACTGTCATATAAAATATGTCACATTGATATACAAGTATACATACAGGTATTAAACTGTCATATAAAATATGTCACATTGATATACAAGTATATATATAGTTATTAAAAGTAGGTAACAAAATGCACATAAAACATTTTATACCTTCTGTCTTGTAACCTATTTATTTAGTCATCATACTTTACTACATAACTATCAAATGGTTCTTGTGTACATGTTAAATACTACATATTATTAACTTTACTTTTATTCATCAAAATAACATCATCATCTTAATGGGTTTTGAGAATATTTTCTAAAAACATCACCTGTTAACAGTACAATGTTGAAATTCTTGAGATTGTTATAGAAATTACAAGCAAAAAACAAAACATTAAAATTATTTTATTCTGTAAATGTTACTTACATGTTTGTGTGTATAATGTATGAATTTATTTTATTGATCGAAATTAAATTTCATTGAAAATTATACACTGTGTTCAGAAAGCACACTAACTGAAGTAGCAATCAGTTCATTTAACTCAGCCTTAGAATGACCTTAAAGAATGGTATTCATGTACACTGATACTCAACACAATTATAAGTATCTACAAAACACAAGTTCACATGTATTTTGCATAACTTCAAACATAGATAGTACAAGAAAACGAAGCTCGTATTAATGTGAAATTAGAACAAAAAAAAATCTTAATGAAAACGTAACGACCAAGTCTGCATCCAACTACTAGCCACTTAGATCATGCAAAAGAGGGCAAAATACAATTCAAATGTCTTCACAAGAGATAGATGAGAACAAGGTAATAAATATCCTGCACAGGTCATCTGTTACAAGATAACCTGATAATATGAACACAGTGCACTGTTCTATATTCTTTATGGTAGCTACTACATCAATGATCATTCCCATTTCACAGTAATGAAGTAAAGCTCCTAACTCATACTAACTTGTAATACCACAATATAGCCTCACTTCAAGATGGAACAACAATAAACATAATAAAGAAGTTTAAAAGTGTAACAGGACAATGGTTGTAGTATATAACTTATGTCTGTGATAAATGAATAGTATTGATGAAATACTTACATCTGAATTACAAAAGATATTGTTACCACATTTAGAAAAATATGTAACAGAGAATGTTACACAGTAAAACAAAATGCACAAAAAATAGTATATAAGTGTATATTGTAAAAATTATGAATGAAAACTAATTTAAACCAAAATACCAGTATTTATCATACGTCTAGGATAGCTGCTGCTGACCTACAGCATACAAGAAAATGTTAAAATATGTACATACAACCAATTGTCATTAGTTCTATTATACTTGTTGTTAAGGTTTTATTTAAATGGCAACAAAACACTCAGAAGTAAACTTTAAAGAAACTTCTAATCTGTTATACTACAGTAAAAATAATTAAAATTAAACACTGATTATTAATATGTTCATGATCAATACTTCTGTAAGTAATACTTCATATGACCTCATCTATTACCATATTAATGTTTGATGTATTAAACATGACCTTTGTGATGGAAACAGAATTAAACATATGCAACTGCTGTCCTTGCTGTGTGCTTAGTGGTATTTGTCTTACTCTATATATTAAATGTATTCATTATGTACATATAGTAATTTGTGTAGCAGCTGTTTAAAAAACATTTTACAAAAACATTGAAGTCATGTTCATATAAGTGAATGAACAATACAGTCACCAATTAAAATCAGTAAGGTTCAGTTTTTTGATGTATGTCAGAAATGTAACAAAAAAGTTAGAATCGACACAAAAGACCAATCTTATGTTACATACCCTTTTCCCTCTTAAAATTAATAAATTTGTCTCATATTGTTTCTTTCTGTAGCTGAATACAGTCCACATATTGTCTTTGATATTGCTTGTATATCCATAGGATCTTAATAGTGAAAATTAATAATTGAAAGTACATTATATACAAGATCAATGTTTTCAACAAAAGTTTTATGAAGGTTCTTATATTAAATTACATTTTTGCTACAGATAAGTAATCTTTAGTAACAAATACAAGAGGGTATCCTCAATAGCTATGGCACTTGAAATTCGTTCAGGCAGGATTAGAGTAAATTAATCTAAGAGAGAGTTTTTTTTCCCATTTCTATTAACTATAGTTTTGTGTGCCAGCAATATCAAGTATGAAACACATGTACACTCACTCAGCTCAGTTTTATAATTTATCATGCAGAATTAGAATAAATTAATATACACAATGTTAAACATGATCAAATATATGAATTGAAAGGGTTTGACCTCCTGAAACCAAAAGTGCATTTCGATCTCATGTTAAACAAGAGATACTAGAGCTGTAAGTTAAAATTTTGTACTTGACCAAATAAAAAACTCAAAAATCATTCTGTGAGCTATTATGATGTGGCTAAAAAACACATCATTAGATAAAAATGTATAAACTCACTACTCATAATTAGCTATTAATCTTGTGACCTAACAAGTAAATGGAAATCGTACATTGAACTTTCACAGACAAGTTCACAAGATGCAGCTGAAGAATATTATTACTGATTGTTACTAAATCTTGTTAGTGATTAAGTTTGTCGTTGTGTTTTTCCTCCTGATTCATATATTTATTGAAATATTTGTTAACTTGGATTTATTTACTGTATTGTTCATTAACATTAATTTCATGTCCTGGCTTCACACACATTTGTTTACTGTGTGGTAAGTTGTCAACTTTTATTTCAGTAACTTAAAAGTTACCCTTTGGATTTCTGTGGTTGTTAAAGTATTATTATTATTTTTGTTCTACTCTGGTTGCAGTGGCAAGTTACTCCAGACCATTGCAATATGTTTTTCTATTAACGTCTTTTTTTCCAAAACAATATTACTTCATCTCACCCAAAGCTATCTTGATCCTGGTTTGCCCTTCAAGCATTGCTATAAAAACGTTTCCTATCAGTGCACCAGTCTTTTCTACTGCTTTATTTTCTCACCATTTCAGAACATGTGCTGATCAGGTGACTACCCTCCATCAATCATATTGTGTCATTTATTACTAGCTAACTTCTGCTACTCTAGCACAATGATCACTTTCTCAGTTGGCATTTTGTTGTACAGACATGTTTTAAATCATTCTCCATGTGGCAGATTTGGACCATGATGGATCACAAATTTATGTCACTTTTAACTACTTGTGTTTGATTTCTGTTGTTTATACTTGTTTCTTTTAGATAAACTTCTCTTTTCTAATTTGTTAATATGAATTTGAGATTTAACCCTTTTGTATCCTTTACTGTGTATGACATAAAGTTTTAGTGTCAAAATTTATTAAACTACTTTTTTGTGTACATGAAATGAATTAGCATAGTGTAAAGATTTAAATAATAATATATATTTTAATACTTTAAGTTTTAAGGTCTTAATTCTACAAGGTAATATTTAAAAAATCCTGAGCTTCAGTTAGTGTGACACTTTTTCTAGGCATCTTTTCAGTTTTATCCATCACCCCTTCAAATAATCCAAAATTAAAGTAAGTTACTCACTATAAAATCATGATTGCTCAGACAAACCATAATTTTGTACAGTTTTCAATTTTGTTAGGTTACAAGGCTCTCAACTAGAAAATCAGACCCATCTTGCTACATTCACCTGCCACATCTTCGGTTTTCAGGATTTGTTACAAGTTCTCTTTTGTGTTTAATTATATATACTACTTATAACTAATAGAAACTCAAGGTTTGATCTACCCAATGACGTATTATATTATGTCTGAATATATAAGCCTCAATGTCACTTACAATACAACTTTGTTTACCATGGGAATCGCAACATGTAGCTTGGATGAACTTGTAACAACTTTTGTTGCATAGTTAGAAAGCCAGAAAAATTGTAACTGTTTGTGAAACTTATCTCCCTTTTGCATGTTATTAGTTTGTGTTCTTTGGTGCATTATTTAATTAACAAAATGTTTAGTGCATTACTATACAAAATAAGCTTAAGTGTCCTCAACATTTGACACCAAGAAAAAAGAAATTGGGTAATTATTTTATTCATTGTTTTTCCTGTTTGTTCTTTATTTAACACTCTAAAGGTAACTAAAATGTAAAAATATGGATCTTTTTTGGTCAGATAAAATTAGATAGGGTAAAATAAATAGTAATAATAATAATAATGTTTTACCAGGCAAGAATGAGAGGAACTAGGTTGTAACTCATGGGTAGTGCAGTTTGATAGCATAATGTGCAATGAGTGATACGACAAAAATGGCATAAATAGTAATTACACAATTCAAAGAGTAGTCAAAAAAACAGAAAAATAAAATTTAAAAGCAAATGGATGTATACCATTATGATTGTAGTTTCATATTACAATTTGAAATTATTCTAGAAACAAAAAGGAACAACTTAGATTTTTTTTTTTAGTATTTATGAAATTGATCAAATAGACCTTTTTGAAATGGGGTAGAAAAAAATAAAATATGTAGTTTTACTGCAAGAAAGAAACAAAAACATTTTAAATGTATTAAGAAAGTTTTAGGGATTACACAATGGAAATCTGAGATTTTTGTGGAATGGAAAAGTATCTTTAATCTTAACATGAAAATTACTTTACACACAGGCTATTCGAAACAAATATTTATGAACAGATCTTTGTTTTAGTTCATTGAAAATATTTCACTAAAAAATATAATGTTTTGTATGTAAAAGTCTTATAACATTTACTAAAAGTCTATCAAGTTTTATAAAGTTAAATAAAAAATTCTGAAAACTAGAGGCATTAAATCTATAAAGACTTTTAAATGAGCACAAAGTGATCACATGTTCAGTCATATTGACTGAGTCCGTGTTGAGAGAATTAACATAGCAGTTGGTAAAATTCCTGTGTTAGTATACAGTGGGTTTGATACAAGCCCCAGAATTTTAAGGTCAGTGATATCTGCTGGTTAAGCACAAGATTTAGTTCATGGAGAGTTATTCTCATAAATTTGGCCAGTGATTCCTTTCTTTGATGTTATGATTTTTTTCTGAAGAAGCCTCTTCCTTTCTTGTTATTACTTTTTGTTATTGTTTGAAAAATACTAAAAGTCTATCAAATTGTATGAAGATAAACACACTATTTATAGTTTTTATTTTTTCTATGACACTTTCAACCTGTTACCATGCATCCTTGTGACCTGCTAGTTTAGGTATTGTTCTTCTTCTCTAGATAACTGTGATACATTCTTCAGTGTATTCCTTAATCTCAGTTAGTATACCCATTTATAGAGTTTAGGTTGCTTGTATGGATGGACCTAATTTCTGCACTTGTATTTTACGTCTTTTGTGTCTCACCTGGTCAGATTTTGGTAAGTTAGATTTGTATGATTTTTGTGTTTAAATTTGCATTTAGAGTTTGTTTATTCTTTTGTTTTTATTAATGTTTGGTATATGTACTGGTTTTGCATGATTGTTACTATATAGGCAATTATACTTTTAGCCAATTTCGTGGGTGTGTTGATTTGTTATTTAGGGTTTTAATTTTCTTTTTCTTTACTACCAATTGCATCTAATTGTGGATTAGATTTGAGTAAAGATTATTGCCGTTAACTTGATGCCTTTTTACTCTCATGTCTTTCAGGATTAACTTTGACTTCACATCCTTTGTGTTAGAGGTTCTTTCATCTTTAAAAATTCCTTTAGTGATTTTGAACTTTAGTTGTTGATTTTTTTTAAAGTAAAATTTATAGATTCATAGGTTTACATTTTTTTATACTTTGTAGATTCCAAAAACGTTTATTGTGTATTGATTTGTAAATATTGAGTACCTTCTCTAAGTATGTTCATTTATGTGTCTTTTTGGCCATGTATCATGAAAGTGTTATGGGTTATACAGGTTTTACCTAAATGTTTCTGCCTCAGTTCTGCTCTCCCCTTATATTCAACTGCCAGGTCTCTTTCCCTCCTCCTTGGGATTGTATCACGTTTAGTCGTCTTGCTGAGTCTATTCAAGACCTCCTACACAAAGGAACGATTGAATGGATTGTACCCACTCAACTGGTATTTTACTCTCATCTGTTTCTTGTCTGAAAAAATATATAATTTTGGAAACCCATCATAGATCTGTCTTGGCTGTATACCTCTCTGAAGACATTTCACTTCACCATGGAGATCTACCTCTCATTTCAATGGGTTTCTTCCTTGAAATTGTGGATGGTCAAGTTCAATTTCTTGGCTGCCTATCTTCATAGTCCAGTTGCCCCAGTGTCAAATAATTTTTTTTTCTTTGGTTTAGCTACGAGGGTTCTGTCTTCCACATCTTGGCACTGCCATTTGGATATGTATGAATACTGGAAGTACATATTTTAAACTCTGGAAAAAATGCTTTCTACAGAGTTGTGTGTGCATAATAGACACTTGTTCGTTTTGTTGGTGTATAAGTGAAACTAATAAAAAATTGTCAGTGGGATATATAATAGTTATTTTTCTTGTACAAACTAACAAAGAATCCTTTAGTGGTACAAGATTAAGATACAAACCAATCAACAAGGAATTTTGTTCTTGGAAAGTTTGATAAGTTGCAGAATTAAACCAATGAAGTATCAGAACTACTTGTGGGTAGTTATGCATACTACTTGAAAATGCATAAAAATACTGAAGAAATATCACTTAGAAACTCATGTTTGGAGCTAGAAATTAGTTCTTTCCAGGCTGAAAGTAGAGGTTGTCTCAGTGCTTGAACTTCTTTCAAAAGATTTTTTCCAAGTTCAAGATGCTGAAGTTGTCTGATGTAAGTTAAATTGCTGTATCTCTCAATCGACTAATGTAGTTAAGGAATTAAAATTAATTGTATACAAGAAACTATCAACTATGGTACATCTGAACTATTACTTACATGGTATGTCATATGGCCTGAAATGTTATATTTCTATTTAGATGACATAATCATACATGGTAAAACATTTGATAAATTTTAAGAATGGTTAAGGAAATGTCTGGTTCAGTTCATGAAAGAGAACTTTAAACTGGATCACAAGAGGTGTAAATTGTAAATAGTGCAAAGGTGGATTTCCTGGGATTCACACTGCCAACAGAGAGAATTTACAAACCCATCTAAGATTGACTGTTCAGTATTGGTGAGCCAAAAAGAGAATAAAAATAACCATATGGTTGTCTTTATATATGAAGTTTACGAATAAAGATGGCCTCTCCAATAAATGTAGATGTGCAAAAGAATATGTAAACATGTAAAAATGAATGTTTGTTGATGGCTACATCTTACAAAAAATATTCAAATGTCTAAATTCAAGGAACTTATTTAAATATTTAAAATACTCAAACAATAAATTTTTGTCTGTTTGTAATTAAACATAAAATTACACCATGGTTATTGAAACCAAGTTTATTGTGTCATAAGTCTACAGACATACACTGAGGGGTTGATAAATGTCATTTAATACACAATCAAAACCTTTATTCAAACACTGATAAACTGTTTTAAAAATCACTGTACATGTTTCTGTTTCAATTTACTTCATACTCAGGAGTGTGAAAAATATTGTGCAACCAAATAAATATAAAAAGTCAATGGTCAAGTGACTATTTAATTTACCTACTTAAAATGATCATACCATGTACATATTACATAATTTTCCAATCCTTCATCTTCTCTTAAGATATAATTATTTTTAGTGTCTTATAGTTGAGTTAAGAAAAGAAATGGGGCTAAAAAACTGGTAAAATAATGCACTTAGGGATAAGGATTGGCTTGGATTTAGGATAAACAACCACTTCCATGCATTTGATAGTGATGAGAGGGAAGCAGGTAAGGGAAACACAGAGGATAGGAAAGTTATAATTTTAAGTAGACCTCTAGTTAGACATGAGAAAGAAGAGCAAACAAATATGCTTATGCTCTCCAGGAGTTGGGATATAGGATATAACTGATATAACCTGAAAGACAGTTGAGGATGGTGCATGTTGGGGCTAATTATGTATACAATACTGATAAAACCATATTAATGAAAAGGATCATAGCGTCATTTTGTCAGAGAATACATTGTAGGAATGAGATGCCAAGCATAGATCACTGTGTAAGCAGGGGCTGCGGAACCGGGGGGACTGCTGCCCCCCCCCACTTTTGGCTAACAACCATTTTTTTTCAATAGTGCAAAAAAAGAAATGTCGCAGATAGATAATATTTTGATTCTTGGTTAAAATGAAATTTTCATTATTCTGTTGCTTGGTACATCCTGCTGGTATCAAAATCGTTTGTTTTACCCTATTTAAATTCCTACATGACTACACGAGCGGTGACGTAGGTGCGCGACATAAAAAAAATAAAATAAACGAGCGAGGCCTACGGCGCGCGTGCGGATCTGTACTACATACCGTGCCCTGTCTTTGATTGCATATTATGACCGTAATCTTACAGAGATGTAGACACACACGATATTATCAATCATGTATGTGTTGCATGGGGCTGTGCGCGCGTATTGTTGCGTGACTTCAAATAGAATGTGACGATGTTTTTTTTGTTTTTTTTTATTCTTGGACTTTGCGTGCATGGTGGCGAGCTAACTATCACAACACACACGAATATATGCATTATAAGAACCGAAACAAAACGTAACACAGTATGCATACACATAACGTACATGTGTGCATGATAAACTACACACGAAGTTGGCTCAGACTAATTCTAAAACCTACCAGGCGTCTCATTACGACTCCAAAATTTCCCTCAGATGCCTTGATACAGAATTTAAGCTCAAGATGGATCATGCTTCTACCAGTGAGGATCATGAGAGTGAGGTACAAAATAAACTTAGATTAATAATTGTCAGTTTGTTCTTAGGCAGTTATGTTATGTATTGTAGCCTTGTAAGTTGTAGGCTATCAATTTACAATTAAGCATTTAATAGGCCTACTGTGCACAACTCTGACACGCGGGATGGTTTTAATCAAGTTTGGACACTCGCAGGGGTGTGGGGTTTTCTAAATTGTTAACTTTGAGCAAATCCAATGAGAATGATGTTCAAGGTAATCCCACTTAATAAAGATCAGTAACCATGTGGGTATGGGTAATTATTTATAATTATTAATTAAAAATTATTAATAAAAGTTTAGAGTGGCAGCCCTGAATTTGATATCCAAAACATAAATGGAAACATCACCTGTACGTGAGACTGGTTTAAATTGTCAATATCCCGTTCCACCACCCCTTCCCCCAATGTAATTACAATTTTACAGGAGAGGTACTCGCCTAATGGGTGTATTCCGCTCTAATAGGTTACTTCCCCAAGAAAACCATAAACAAGGGGGATATGATTTGTGCCGGAAAATCCTTGAATATGACCCCCCCCCCAATCCATTTTGCCCTAAATATGGGTAAGTTTATCGCTCAAAATGATATTCTTACAGTTCTCGCACCGATTCTCACCCTTATTGTCGCTCATGCTCGATGTGTACACGTTGCGCACACGCGTGATTTTTAAATTTCAAGTGCAACATTTAAAAATCACGGGTGTGCGCACGGCCCAGATCCCTCGCTGGCCGGTCGGCCGCACGCATCTAACTAGATAGCTTCATACGGACCGGCGCGGGATGGGTATGTTATCAGCTAACTAGGTAGCTTCCTATGGACCTGGATGGGTACGTTATATGGGGTAATGACTTCCTGCGCATCATGGAGGATTCCACAATGGATGTGAATGTAGAACGTACCCCATAAAAAAAACCTTAAAATGGATCAATTGTTCTTCTTAAAAATCCCTATTAATGGGTACTCTTTCTGCCAAAAATGACCCAAATGAAAAAATAGGGCGATTTGAATAGGGAAACATCATACAGTCATTTCTTTTCATATTTCAATATGTCAGTCCAAAGCCCCTTCCCAGAAAAAGAAAAATACAGTCATCGATGGAAAAGTTCTGTGGTCCCAAGCTGCCTGTTAAACAAGGGAAATGTGAACAAACTATACAGCAGGCAGATGTTCAGCAAAGCGGGTCGTCAGTAGAAACTCGTGGTCTATCGACAGCTTCAAAAGGCATCCATTCTTCTGTAGGTAGCAAAGCAAGTATGGATGACAGTTTACAGGCGGAATTGATAATCCCGTCAAAACCAAATCAACCACGAAATTTCCAGTACCCCAAAAGGGAATGCAAGCAATTCAAACGATCATTTCAACCGTCATGGTACGAAGAATTTCCTTGGTAACACTACATAGAGGTTTCAAATACGGTTCTTTATCACACTTGCTTACTGGCAGAAAAAGAGCAGAAACTCAATGCAAAGTACAAAGAATCGGCTTTCCTCCGAGATGGCTTTTCAAACTGGAAGAAGGCAAGGTAAAAGTTTCGAGATCACCAAATGTCGCAGTGCCATAAAATGGCAGTAGAAAATGTAATAGTTCTTCCCAAAACATGTTCTAACATTGGCGAAATGTTGGACATGACATTGGGAGAAGAGAAGAAAGAATCTAGGAGCAACATGGTCAAGATCATCAAGAACTTACAGTTCTTGGCTAGACAGGGACTGGCTTTGCAAGGACACAGCGATGAAAAATCGAACTTCACACAACTTTATCACCTCAGAGCAAAGGATAATTCTAAAATGATAAAGTGGCTTAAGAAAAAAACCAACAAGTATGTTACACATGATGTTCAGAACGAAATATTAGAGGTAATGGCATTGCAAGATGTGGAGTCTTGCATCAGAAACGGTCGTTATTTCTCCATCCTTGCCGTTGAATGCACTGACGTTGCAAACAAGGAACAGCTTACAATATGTATTCGATGGATTGACAACAATCTGGAACCTCATGAGGACTTCATCGGATTTTATGAAATCCCCACCATAAAGGCAGATACCATCGTATTGGCCATCAAGGACGCGATAATTCGGATGAACTTGACCCTGGCCAACTGTCGGGGCCAGTGCTACAATGCCGGAGGTCCTATGGCTGGATCATGAAGAGGTGTTGCTGAACAAATCCTCAAAGATGCTCGTAAGGCACACTATACACATTGCCATGGGCATGCCTTAAATTTGGCAGTATGTGACGCAACAAAAGGGTCTAAGTTGTTAGCTGATACCCTAGATATCACATACGAAATCTGCAAGCTTATAAAATTTTCACCAAAGCGTCAAGGTCTGCTCGAAAAAATAAAGCTGACATCAACCTAGAAACAGCAGGTCTAAAGGTGATTTGCCCAACTCGGTGGACAGTTCGCGGCCAAAACTTCGACCGCATCATTGCCAACTACGAAGCGCTTCTCTTGGAGTGGGACGTTTGTCTGGAAGATCGTCTAGACTCTGAAATGAAGGAACGAATAATAGGTGTCAGATCCCAAATGGAGAAAGTTGAGTACTTCTTCGCTCTTCATCTTGGTGTCGCCGTGTACTCTTTGACGGACAATTTGTCAAAAACATTGCAGAAGACCTGCCTGTCTGCAGCACAGGGGCAACAAAATGCAAAACTGGTAGCAGGCATTCTTGATAAAATGAGGAATGATGGTAATTTTGACAAGATATATGAAGAAGTGCACCGAAAGGCAATGGAGCTCAACATTTCCGAACCTCAAATGCCAAGACAGAAGAGAGAGCCCAAGCGTTTTGAGGTAGGAACCGGTGAGCCATCGTTCCCGTCGTCTCCCAAGGAATTCTACAGAAGGCAGTACTTTGAGGTTCTTGACCTTGCCATTAACGCAATCAACCTTCGTTTTGATCAGCCAGGCTTCCAGGCGTATCAACATATGGAAGATCTCCTCTTGAAATCTCTTCAAGAAGAGGATACTCCTGATGAGCTGAAGAACTTGGCGGACAAACACGGTGATGATCTGGACATCCTTTCTCTCAAGGCACAACTACCTCTCCTCAATGGACTGTTACGCAGTGACTCTGAAGATCGTCACTTTGAATGCTGCAACGACATTTATCTGGCCGTGAAGCAGCTGAAAGAACCTCAAAGATGCCTAATCACGGAAGTGATAATTCTAGTCAAACTCCTGCTTGTTAACCCATCAACTAATGCTGTAGGAGCTTCTCGACGGCCAGAAGACTCAAGACATGGCTACGATCAACAATGAACCAATCTCGTTTTAATAGTTTGGCAGTTCTCCACATCCACAAGGAACGCACAGCATCGTTAGACCTCGTTTCTATTGCCAATGGCTTTGTACAAAAGAATGACAGAAGGAAGGTGAAGCTCGGTGTATTCACGGAACACGACTTTGCTGGAGGAAGTTGTTCCCATCATTAGATCACATACGGTAATTTTACTCTTCCTTGGTAAAAGTGATTTGTATTTCTATCCATAGATGTACATCAGTTTATACTTTTGCGATATGATAACGAGGTCAGTAAAATTATGATATCAGTATATGAAATTTGATATATAAAGGTGAATAGGCCAGTAGAGCAACTGTGGCATTATTCATTTATATTTCCATTTTAAAAGATCATTAATATAGCTATGCATTGTCGAAGTAACGTGTCATCCATGTATATAATTTTACTGAGATACTTAGGCTTGCTCTATTTCGATTTTTTTTTTCAGTCCTAAGTTTGTAAGCAACCTAAATGCATATTCATACTCAGTCCCCTCCCCCCTCTCCGCAAACACAATCTGAAACGTCCCTAGTACCTTGACAACAAACCTTGCGTCATCGCATTGAAACACATTTTACTTCATTAAATTTAGGTTAGCATCTAGCATCAGAATATCTCAATTAGATTTGTTAAGTCTCTATTTAGAAAATTTCCTTGTAAGGACCTGCTAATGATAGTTGATGTTGCAGAATTCAAAGTAGCAAAGTTAAACACAGTAATTTAAGATTAATTTAAGTCATACCGGAAGGCACAGAAAGAGAAAACCGATTTTTTTTTTTGATAGTCCCCACTAGAAGAACTGCTTACAGGGTCTCAGAATGGGTTATCAATATGATTAAAATCGAGGAGCTTCAGTTAAACAATGGCAGTTTAACTGAGTTGTATTGATAGATTTAAACTAGGATTAAAGAGATATGAGAGTTATGATATTAGTAAAATTAGAAATATAACTGATAGGAAAATGTGTACAACAGGCACAAAATATGAATTTGTTTTAAAATATATAACTGATTGTTACTATCATAATGCTAGAACTATTAGAAATTAAACTGATGAGTTCAAGACAGTTTTGGATACAGTGGATTTCAATATGTGTTATACTGAGACTTGGTTCGATATTAACAGTTTTGATGAGAGAAATCTTGTTTAATATACCAAGCTACAGATTATTTACTACAGGTAGAGTACTGAAGAGAGAGGGTGAGAAGTAGCTTTGTATGTGAGGAGTGAATTGCATCCTGTTGAGTTAGGGTATATTAAAGAATATAGCAGTAAGGTTGAGTCAGTTAGTGTTAGTGGATAATTTTGCATCTGATACTAAAGAAATATGTAGATGAAAAAAGGGAAGTGGGGCAGAATAAGCAGAATGGTTCAGTAAAGGTTTAAGAGATCATATCAGATATAAATATAATGAATTCATGAAATTTAAACTTTCTGAAAATAGCAAGGACTTGGAAGGTTATAGAGACCTGGTTAAAAAATAAGTCAAAAGGGCAAAAAAGGTGGTTGGCTGAGAGAGTTAAACAATAAGAAATTCTCTACAGGGTAGCCTGTAAGTTACTACCCATCCATATGTTATTATGTTATATTCAATTGCGCATGTATTATTATTATTTTTTTTTTAGAGAAATATAGCCAATGTAAGCCCATTAAAACTTGAAGAGTGTATTGTGCATAATATTATGCAGCGAGAATGAGGGACAGCACACAGATACACTGGATGCATAAAATATATGGATGGGTAGGGACATACGGACCACCCTGTAGGTGTATAATGGGTAAGCAAAATGTTAGGATGGAGACTGGACGTTTTAAAAATGATAGTGGGGAGCTAATGTCAGAAAATTATGAGATGGTAAACTTATTACACTACATATTGTCTTCAGTTTTTTACAAAGAAAGATGTAATTATTATGCCTCAACCACAGCACTCAATGTATGGGTGAAATACTGACTTAAGAGAAGTTAGTAAACCTAAAAATTTATAAATCCTATGGACCAGACAACTTATATTCTAGAGTTTTATAGGAACTTTTATTTGTGAAACTTTAGCCAATATTTTTCACACATCATTGAAAGGAAGGGATAAACATTGTTTATACAATTATTGGCCAGTTAGTTGTTAAGCTTTTGATAAGGTGCCTCAGAAAAGACTTGTTACAATAATAACATCTCTGGGTGTGGGGGAATTATTATTAAATGGATAGAAAATTGGTTTGGCTAGAAAGCAGAGGCCTCCCAGTAGCACAATAGTAAGTCTGTGGGCTTACAATTCTTGAACCTCAGTTTTGATACTAATGATGGACACAGCACAGATAACCAACTGTGTAGCTTTGTGTTTAACTTCAAACAAACAAACAGATTGTAAGGGTTTTGTTAGAAGTAAGGCTGTTTAAAAAGTTATAAATAAACATATTTTTGTTATCAGAACAACACATGTAAAGTATTAATTCAAATCCTCTCCCCATTTCAATGATAAAGAAATTACTTTACAATATAAAATGTTTCTAGATATATACATAAGGGGGACAATGATTTAGGTACGAGCTCTAACACTATTCCAATACTTAACCTATTTTACGTTGCATTATTGGTGATTGAAGAGGGCTTAACCCCCCAGTTAATGTTGTATATAAATTACCTTAATAACATGCCTAACTATATTTACTTGTTTAACCAGCCAAAGGTGTGGTGATGAGCTTTCAGTAGGCGTAACTACAGCCTACAGCAGTGGGCACAGGCGATCATGTGAAACATTAGGCCTCCCCTTCATGAGTTTCAATTTTACTTTACCTTTGGTAGAAGAATCTCTATATATGTAAACTATGACATTTTCTCGTCAATCCCGCTATTCGTTGGTAAATGAGTAGCCCAAGAATTGGTGGTGTGAGTAGCTGCCTACCCTCTTGTTTTACACTGCTAAATTAGGAAAGGCTAGCGCAAATAGGCCTCGTGTAGCTTTGCGCGAAATTCAAAAACAACAAAGTAATAACGATATTTACAGAGATCTTCTTATTTACAACATAGAAGCTAGAAATTATTGCATAGCGAATGAAAAGTAAATGTGTAAATATAGTTAGTAAATTATTTAGTATTCTAAATAAAACAAATATATACCTTTAAATAGAATTTATGTGTTGGAAAATGATTTGACGTGTCGTGAGTGTTGCCGAGTGAAAATAAAATACTACGTGCCACGGTTAGATTTTTATTATTGTACAATACTTTTTTCTTATGTAATTCCAAAGTAATAAAATGGTAAGTTTACGAAATATATCTAATAATACAACAATATATAATTTATACGTTTATATTATAAAACCATAAATATAATATAAGGAAATAATTATAACGCTCCCATGTAGTCTAGTTGGCTAGTAGACCTGGCTAACACCCAGGAAACCCGGGTTCAATCCCGGCATGGGACAAAACCTTTTTTTCTTCATTTCTTTCCACATAATTTCATTGATTTTCTTCTGCACACGTTTTATTACTGTTAGTGACTTTAACCTTATCCAATAATCAATTAAATTGTTTTCTTATTAATTATTGGGCTAAATTT
Organism: Tachypleus tridentatus; assembly: GCF_004210375.1. Lineage (NCBI taxonomy): Eukaryota > Metazoa > Arthropoda > Merostomata > Xiphosura > Limulidae > Tachypleus > Tachypleus tridentatus. The sequence goes on along the minus strand of NC_134832.1, from coordinate 128,981,403 downwards.
ATGTTCCATTCATCCTGTAATAAGTGACATGTAGTATTAGTTTGAATTCATCTACAATTTGATTCCAAACTTATTGACAAATTTTTAAAATACTAGTTCTATTAGATTTTAAATGCCAATCAACAAATGTGATGACATGACCTTTGAACTGTGGCGTGAAGGGTAACAAGTGATACAAAAATAGCTTCAAGATGTAAATTCTCATGAAAGGATGCTCAATAAAACCCACGGCCTGCAGTCTGGTAGTTTAGTTCCCGAACCACTGAGACATATCAGGCTTAAGTTAAATAATAGAAAAAAATTTCAAAATTTCGCTCTTGTGTTGTGTTGATGGATACTTTAAAAATATTTAATCATATAGGTCCATTTTTATGTGAAATAACATTCCACACCAAATGCTGTTGGGACTAATGCAGTGAGACTCATGTCAGTCAAAATAATTAAAATGGTCTGTATACCGAGGGACAAACTGGTTAGAAGGGTGTTTAGGCCTGTATTATGGATGAACCATGAAAAGCATGTGTGTAAACCCAGTTCCAAAATATGCTCCATCTGTCTGGTGATGTCGCGATGACTTGGGGTTGTCCATACATTTTGGGCAATACAGCTTGACCATGGCTTCCACTGGGACATCCGAGAGACCTTCAAGTACATATGCAAGAAGCCTGTTAAGTTGCTACCACTATAAAAACAACCTGACCGTCCAAAAATGTTATAGAATGTTAAAACAATCAAATTAAATCAATTTTGTAACCTGAATCACTCAAATCAGAGTTTTTAAATAAACCACTGAAAACAAGTGGCATGGAAGAAATTACATAACAGTGTAAAGAACCACACATGATTAGGTTTTTTTTTTTTCTTTCTTCATCTTCTAAACATGGCTGGGAATTTTTGTAACTTTAAAAGTAATTTGTAAACATTTTAGCTGTAGCAAAAAAAGTTCATTGCAATCCCTTGTTTGGATTTTATAAAAAGAAAAGTTTAATTCATAAATACGCATCTTTTGTGTAACATTGGCTACTTTATTTAAATTAGATAGGACGACTTTCATAGTAGATTTCCAAATTTTCATACTAAATCATTTTAACATTTTTTAAATGAGAATTAGAGATAACCTTTACCTTTATAATTGTTCAAGATAAAATTACAATATCATCAGCATTTCAACACGTTAAGTGACCAAATTTTTTCATGGGATTAAAAACAAATTAATCTTACCTATAGGAAGCATTGGCTGGTTTTCACAATAAACAAAGTCCCCATTTTGATATTTTTCTATCTGAAAAACAAAGAGGATAAAAAAGAACTATTTACTGAGCTTTAAGTAATTAAGAACCTGATGAAGTACATTGGTTAAAAAAGTTGAAATAAACAAAGAATAACCTTTAATAGAAATACATATCTTGTAAAAATTTTACATAAATAGAGTACATTTATTAATCGAGTTTAGAGGGTATTCCAACATAATAGAACAATATATAGTTTATACGTTTATAATATTAAACCATAAATAGAATATAAGAAAATAATTACAACGCTCCCGTGTAGTCTAGTTGGCTAGTAGACCTGGCTAACACCCAGGAAACCCGGGTTCAATTCCGGCATGGGACGAAACCTTTTCTTTTTCATTTTTTTCCGCATAATGTCATTGATTTTCTTCCGTACACATTTTATTTCTATTAGTGACTTTAAATTTATTCAATAATCAATTAATTTCTTTTCTTATTACTTATTGGGCTAAATTTATGTTCCATTGATCCTGTAATAACCAATATGAGATAAAATATTTTTGGTAATTATATAAGAAACTAATAACTTATGAGATTTGAAACATTCAACATTATCGTTTCCATGACGAAGTGTCTCATCATTTGGTGATTGAAAATTATTAAAAAACACGCGGTTTCCGATGGTTCTAGATACAGCCGCCTAACACGTATATGTCTACTTCACTACTTTTTCTGGTGAGTGCACATACACTATTATTTATAAACGTGTTAAAGTGACTTAGTTTCTTCTACCCCCACCTCTACACTTCCAATAAAGTTAAGCAGTTATGCAAGACCGAGAAAAGATAAAGAGTTACCGCTTCATAACGCTGCGATTTAGGGAAATTTTCAATTTTAGATAAAATAAAAGTAACATTAAACGTGTACAACCACTCTCACATAAGTTACAGTTGGTAAAAGATAAGTTTATGGCCAGACCATTATGTAGCTTTACTCTAAATCGCAACAAACGAACAAACTCAAACGATAAGTTCGAGCTCCCTTGAACATAAACATGCAATTAAAAATAGTGAAGGCACTAATCGTGAATTTACTAAAAGGAGAGTAATTAAAAACGTATTGCAGCTTCTATGTCTACCTTCTAGCAATTCTGAAGAACAATAACAACAAAAGTTGGGAAACCTCCACGATAATTCCCTAAATGCAACTAATCACTATCCGGTTAAATTTCTGGAAAGAGAATATATTTCTGTTCACATGCGTGATCTCACACTAAGCAAACGCAAACTAACGTAGCAGAGGTTTAGTTTAGAGAGAGAGAAATCGGGAGAATTCTCTCTCCAACTGGGGTGTTCAGGAACGTTGCGGTTCCTCTTCGTCCCCTTTCGTGAAAGGTTATTAGTTTTATTTTTATTTATTTATTTATTAAATAATTTTTTACTCTTTTTTGGGTGAAGGAGGTCATTCTTAATGTTATCCTAGACCGAGGCAAAGGCAGCACCGGAGAGAACGGCCAGGTCCCGTCCCGAAAGGCAGAAGTCAAAGTAAATACGAACACGAATTCAAACGACCCGACTCAGGTTCTGGCAATAAAGTTGCCTGTGCTGGAATCTAAAAATTCTGGAGGTGCTCCAGATTGCGATGTCGTCTGCGTATTGTGAATTGTGTGTGTATGTTAGATTTGGAAAAGGTATGTCACTGACAAAAATTATGTATAGAAGTGGAGAGAGGACTGATCCTTGGGGCATTCCATGCCCAGTAATGGCCATGTCTCGCGTACAAGAATCATTAAACAACGTCTCAACATGAAGCAACAAGTGGAGAGTCGTGTTAAATCCAACAAAAACACAAGCAATCACCTTCTATAGAAAACTAAAGAAGCAAAGAAAAAATCTAGAAAAAATAAAACTATCACTTGGAAACACAACCATTAACATGAGCAAAAACATCACATTCCTTGGCGTCACTTTCGACACAAAACTAACATGGAAAAAACACAAACAATATACACTCATCAATCAGAAAAAGGATTTCATATCTAAAGGCTATAACTGGTAAACAATCGAAATGCGCACCGAACACCATTATACAAATATACAAGGCTTACATCCGTCCACTAATAGAGTATGGATGTCAAGTAACATACGATATGTCAAACAACACACTCCAGAAAATCCAAGTACAACAAAACAGAATATTAAAATCTGCATTCAGCCTACCATCATTTACGCCAACAAATTATCTACATCAAATTAGTAATTTACCAACTATAAGAGATAGAATAACAGAACTTTCTCTCAAATATTATCTAAAAGCAGAAAATAGAAACAAACTAACGGCATCACTACACAAATTATCAAGTGCACCAACAAAATACATATCACCTTACAACATATTTCAAGAATCACAATCCACTCAACAAAGAATCTAAATAAATAAAATCCATGTTATTAACTTGAATTCCTTTTTTTCAGGTACAGGGCACACGACAGGCAAAACTTTCGGCGCCTGTCCTGTGAAAGTGGGTTTTCTCGGGGCGCTCCCGTTTCCCCCCACATCAAAATCTTTAGGCATTGGATTTCGAGATCCCAGCCCAGGCAACTCTTTTGCCAGACCCTGAATCGTGCCGTTTGATTTGATCTGGATTTGAATTATATTCATGTTCACATCTGCTCAACTTCTTCCTTTCAGAACAGGTCCCGGCCTTTCTTTCCGTTGCTGCCTTTGCCTCCACCCAAGACAACATTTAGAGAGACATCCTCCACCCAAAAAGTCAAGAATAATAACAATAATTAATTTATTAAATAAAAAAACCAAAAAAAAACCACCACTTAATCTTAATAACAATCCACGAAAGGGGACGAAGAGGAACCACAACGTTCCTGAACACCCCGGTTGGGAAGAGAACTCTTCTGATTTCTCTCTCTCTAAACTGAACCCCTGCCACGGTAGTTTAGTTTAGTTTCTAAAAATTCAATGCCTAAGTTTTTGCTGTGGGGGAAAACGGGAGTCCCCCGAGAAAACCCACTTTCACAGGACAGGCGCCGAAAGTTTTGCCTGTCCTGTGCCCGATATCTGAAAAAGAGAATACATATTATTAACATGAGTTTAATTCTTTAGATACTTTGTTGTGTAATTTGTGATTATTCTTGAAATATGTTGCAAGGTGAAATGTATTTTGTTGGTGCACTAGTTAATTTGTATAGTGATGCCGTTAGTTTGTTTCTGTTTTCTGCTTTTAGATAATATTTGTGTGATATTTATGTTAGTCTATTTCTTAGTGTTGGTAAATTACTGATTTGATGAATATAATTTACTGGCGTGAACGACGGTAGACTGAATGCAGATCTTAGTATTCTGTTCTGTTGAACTTGGATTTTCTGGAGTGTGTTATTTGGCATATTGTATGTGACTTGACATCCGTACTCTATTAGTGGACGGATGTAAGCCTTGTATATTTGGATAATGGTGTTTGGTGAACATTTTGATTGTCTGCTGGTTAGTCATTAGGTGTGAAATCCGTTTTCTAATTGATGAGTGTATATTGTTAACATGTTTTTTCCATGTTAGTTTTGTGTCGAAAGTGATTCCAAGGAATGTGATGTTTTTGCTCATGTTAATGGTCGTATTTCCGAGTGATAATTTTATTTTTTCTAGATTTTTTTCTTTATTTTTTTAATTTCCTGTAGAAGGTGATTGCTTGTGTTTTAGTTGGATTTAACAGAACTC